>NW_009798686.1:0-3852 GCF_000520075.1 Aphanomyces astaci
CTCGTCGGCAACTTGGGCGCCTTGCTCTGGCGAAACAGCTTATCTCGGTACTTTTGCGCATGGGTCTGGATTTGTCTGGGCGTGCGGGTGCCAATGTCTTTGGCGATGGCTTTCCACGGTCCTTGGGGGAACAAGTCGATGGCCGCAAAGAACCGAGTGTGCTCAATGACAGTCCAAACCCTGGTCGAGGTCGGGGCTACCTGGGTGTGCAGGACGTAGGCTTGACGAGCACGGCTTGAGTGGAATAGTACTTCATGGTAGTAGTGCTGTAGTGGACAATTGAATAATGAGAAACCACCGCGAGGACGGTAATATGTCGAGGTTTGAAGTTGAAAACGAAAATGATCAAGACAAATTGCGCGTTTTGCGGTACAATGTGACTGCCCGAGGATATGCCGACTACAGGTTGGATATTGCCTGCACTTGACGTTCTGGAACAAATCTTCCCAGACCAGAACCCTTTTTAATCATTCAATGCAGTTGGGCAACTGCATACTGTAGGTCAGTGACCACGTGGCGTACAACATCGACTGTTGACAATGCGATTGATTACGAACTTCATCATCGACCCCAGCAAATGATAGCGCCATAAAGTCAAGCCAAAACATGGTACGATCGGGATGGTGTTGAGGCCGAAGAAAGTGAATCCTTCATCACAACCCCCCCTCCTTCCAATTGGGTTCGCATGTTCCACTAAGTTAACATAGACTGGAGATTCTTTCGATACATGTGCCAGTTCAAGCAAGTGACCCCATGGCTCGTAGCCATGATCATGTTTGAACCTGCATTGCAAATGTTGGCGTCGATTGGACGTATTTATACTCCCACAGCATAAAACCGTGGCACTTCCATCACCAATGGGATATCGTGGATTTTGTCAAAAATTCTGGATCGTCCACGACACTACCCGATGACGAAATGTGACACTTTGGATTCAAAACAAGTGGAATCTCCGCGCATGTCGATTTCTGTTATGTATTCTAGCGATCACTGCTGACAGTGAAAGGAAGTCCACTGTCAAGTCTCCAACTTGCACGGTGGAATGTCGTGTGAGGTATAAGTTTAACAGTCCTTCACCAATTGCGACGGTTCCATAATTTTCAAGCCCCACCTGTCGCACTTCGTCATTTTCGTCGTCTCCGAGTGAATGGTGACGACAGGACGTTGTTCTCCAAGATATCACCAGTCAAAATTTGATCATCCAAAGGGCCTTTCGTACTGGTGGTGAGCTGTTGCCGTGACGAAGCTCGGAATATAGAAACGGACCAAATCATTTTGGTATTTTCGGCAAACCACGACCAGAGGTTGCTGGTGCTGCTCGAATCCCATGGCGAGCGGGGATGCTTCTCGTACCTTAATCATCCGACACCCATTGAATCTCCCCACTAACTAGGTAAGCTTATAGAATGTGTACTGTACAACTTCACCAAGCTGTTGCTGCTGCTAGGCTTCGCAATTGCGTCGATTCCGAACTGGCCGCGTTTGTTCGAGAAGGTCAAATAAAGTTCCGACGCACAATACATCCATGGAAGGTCATACAGTATAATTGTCCCGATCTAATTTTTCTCACAAGGCGTCAAGTGACAAGGGTAACATGATATGACCAAATCAGTCATAATCCCCTCGACTTTCATTGGCTGGCACTGGTTCAAACGAGGGGTAGGGGTACTGAAACTGTCTTTTCTGCGAGATTACCCTCTCCTTCCTCATTATCCATTCGTTCCCATTGCCATGAAGTACTTTTCTACTCAAGCCATGCTCCTCGGACCTGCGTCCGTCACCTCCAAAGCGGCGCCGACCACAACTGGCGCGTGGACCGTCATTGAGCACACTCGGTTCCTTGCGGCCATCGACTTGTTCCCCCAAGGACCGTGGAAAGCCATCGCCAAAGACATTGGCACCCGCACGCCCAGACAAACCCAGACCCATGCGCAAAAGTACCGCGAGAAGCTGTTTCGCCAGAGCAAGGCGCCCAAGTTGCCGACGAGAAAGATCAAGTCGGCCATCGGCGACGTGTCCAAAGTCAAGACGCATGTGGCGCTGCTCGAAGCGATTCTTCCTGCGTGCGTGCCCAGCAACACGCTCTCGATGGACGACGCCATGGACTTCCTTGTCGGGTTGGTGGTCGACTCAAGCGACTGGGATCTTTTCGACACTCCAGTTGCCGACGGAACCATGACGTGAACTCGTGATTCAACCTCGTCGACGGCAGCGAATGTCTGATCGACCGCACGGCTCGCGACCGCAGTCGTGCATGACAAGTCCTCGTTATTTAAAGCGCCACGGTCTACGACATGTTAGCTGCGGTCGTGCGAACTCGTAACAGTGTGCATGTCAAGCCTTGCGTGCTGGACGAATCTCGCGAATCTGCCGCAATGAGGACAGGTTGTAGTGTGTTCTTACAGTTAATATATATTAGTAATGCTACTGTGCATAGTTCTCCCAATCTCAAAATATTGTTTACATCCTCAAACCTTGAACACCACATCGACCAGCAGCCGTCGGGAGCCAAACACATTCCCTCCTTTACTAGTCCAACGTTTTCTCATTTCAAGGGGAAAATTCACAATGTAACTACCACGCAATACTATTTCGATGTCAAATGACGCGAGATAGCAGCAAGGGCCTGCGATACCCCTGAATTCGAACGCACGACTGCAACTGAGTTTACTTCTCGGGCAGTGATCTGAATTTGGGGGGGGGAGATCTTTGGGGATGTCTACATCCCTCCTTGGCAGTAGATTGATACTTCGATGAACTACTAGTTCAAGTAACGATAAACCTCCCTCCGGGTTTAGGGATGTACTAGTATGTACCTTGTGCATTTGAAGGTCATCCTTGCAGGCGTTGTGCATCAAAGTCGAAGTGTTTCAATGTCCATTTTCCAGTGAGTACAAGGCGCCAATACAACAGGGCTCTTCGGTCGATGGCTGTACCGGTGTGCTGTTGGCATCAGTTTCACGATTTTACTGCGGAACACCGGGGGAGCCCTAGCAAAGCCGCGCACGTGGACAAAATAGTGGTACAATACAGCATTGACACCGAAATCAGTCTGCCATACCAGTCGCAACGAAATATATCTGCATTTCAGCCGTGTATTTGATGTAAAATGGTTGACCGTTGTTCCTGTAGTACTTTAAACCTTCACATTTGATTGTAGGTGCACCACACGGTGCCAGGCTGACTTAGCTCGTAGCATAAATGCGCAATGGGTTCAACAACATTCAGATGCGCATGGCAAAGAAATCGAGTTCGAATTGATCACACCGTACTGGAGTTGGTGGCCCATGGGCGTTCTTTCGAACTCTAACCACACGTTAAATCTTCACATTTCATAGCGCGGTACCTTAGTGTACTGTGATCCTGCTGCGTAGGTGGTTTGGCAACTGCCTCCAATTCCTCGGACTACTTCACAGTATTATTGTACCAACTCACGATGATCCAACGGTGGTCATATTGTCCCGATGGGAATTATTATGTCAAAATACTGTAGTGCTAAGTTGGCAACATGTTATGACCGAATCAGTCATAACCCACCCGACTTTCATTGGCTGGCACTGGTTCAAACGAGGGGTTGGTCGTGCCAACATGATGGTATGTCACATACCATCATGGAGCAGTAAATCTACCTTTGTCATTATGTATCCATTCGCTCCCATTGCCATGAAGTACTTTTCTACTCAAGCCATGTTCCTCGGGCATGCGTCCGTCACCTCCAAAGCGGCGCCGACCACAACTGGCGCGTGGACCGTCATTGAGCACACTCGGTTCCTTGCGGCCATCGACTTGTTCCCCCAAGGACCGTGGAAAGCCATCGCCAAAGACATTGGCACCCGCACGCCCAGACAAACC
>NW_009798687.1:0-2232 GCF_000520075.1 Aphanomyces astaci
CGCTCCAACGCGGGTTTTGAGCGTTCGCAGAGGAACACGCAGGAGATGGAAGAAATAATACTGAGTTGATAGCGTTAAGACTACTACGCTATCACTAAGCTACGCGCAACCAACCATTAATGCATCGTTGGGAAAACACCTTAGTCGCGCAAGAGGACATGTTAGTAAGCGAAACGACACCTTGGAGAGGTGTTGATTTAGTCATCCGATTGAAAACTGGATGATGGGCACGGTTACACCCTCCCCTACGTAAGATTAAACGTGCCATCATCACGTGGTCAGAAATGAGAGGGAACTGTGACCTGACAGTTGAGATTGGCGATGGAAGGCGACGGCAAAAAGCGCAAGGCGAGCGAAATCGCCGAGGATGCCGGCGACAGCGTGGAAGTGGCCGAAGTGCCGGTGCCACAAGAGGAGGTAGTGTACCTAAAAGCCGAGTCGAACGACGTTGGCACAGTGCAAGGTTGACTAGGAGGTCAAGACGACAGTAAAGTGCGAACGGCTTGGGCAGCTGGAGCAGTAAGCGGCTGCGGACTTTCTGAAAAGCGTCATGCATACAGTAGGCGCCGAAGGCGTGCAGATCAGCAGTTGGCACGAGAGGAGGCCACCAAGAAGGCGAGAGCGGCCGACGAGGCGAAGGCAATCGCAACGGCCGCAGCTAAAGCGGCTGACCAAGCAGCCAAGGAGGCTGCAGTAGCAGCGACAAAGTTGGCCAATGGAAGTATGACGGGGACACCTTCCCAACACTGCAGGCGTCGGGGAAAGCAAGGAAAGGCGAGCGTCAAGAGAGTCGCCGTGAGGACGCAGGCCAAAGTGAAGGGCGAAGCTGGTGGGCCAGAGCGGACCGGCCTCACTCCAGACGAAGTGTTCGAGCGAGAGTTGGGGTTCCACTGGGATCGCTCGCGAATCTTCACGCCTGCCGGGTGGCGTGGCGTGGACTTGGGGTACGTGCGCAGCATGTCGGGCGGATCGAGCTTTGCAATGATGAGACATTGCTTTAGTACCTTGTAGCGTTTGTGTGACGCTTGTCGGACAAGGCAGCGGGGCGGTTGGCCAACTCGCTATCTAATTTCGCCGGCGTGCGGCGACAGAAGCATGGGCGCTTGGACGCTCGGTCTGTCGCACGGATCGCCGCCCGGGTAAATATGCGGCGCGAACCCGATGTAAGGTTTGCGATGTCGCGGGCTTCAACGCCGGGGACGCGGGGGGAGGTGGAGAAGTCGACGGTGGCAGAAGAGGAAGAGGAGCCGCGACGGAATCCAAAGGATTGTTTGCCGTCACTACATCCGTCGTGGGTAAATACTGTTTGAGTTTACCCACATAAAATGTTGGATGGATCTGCGATGAGGTGGGCACATCGAGTTTGTAGTAGGTCGGACTGACCACGCGGAGGACGGTAAAAGGGCCGTGCCAAGCACTACCGAGCTTGACGTTGGAGGACTTCCTGACTTCGCGGGTGCGGAAGGCATGGACGGGCACCGCCGACTTCAGGAGGAGGACTTGGTCGCCGGCGGCGAAAGTCGAGAGGTTGGAGCGGCCATGTTTGTTGGCTTGAGACGATTGGCGCTGCTGAGCTACAGCGATGTTGTCATGGATCAGTTGCATGACAGTGACGCGGCGGGATGGTCTGGAGGGTGCGGCCGGGGGCGTTGTGGAGTTACGCCCGCAGAAGAAAGCCGCGCAGTGACCCCCCCACTTGAAATCGAACCGTCAAGCATCGGTGGAAGGCGGGGGTGTTAGAGATGGACGGCGTAGTGGGGCGAAAAGCCAGTGGACGCCTGAATCGAAGCGTTGTAAGCGAAAACCGTGTGCTGTACCGTGACAGCCCACGAGAAGTCGGTAGAGACGGAATAGCTCCGAAGATTATCTTCCAGGACACTGTTGGCGCGTTCCGTTTGGTCGTCGGACTCGGCCCATCGGTTAGGGCAAAACGATGCATGGCCGACGATGCGCAGCGCGATTTGGGGGAAACGGGGTCGGTAAGCGCCGCCAGGCGCGACAAGCAGTCAGCGTCAAGGGGGTATGCCGCGCGGATCCGATCGTGAAGACCAGACGTCAAAAGACCGATCATTGTCAGTTCGAGATTGGGACGCCGAGACAGGGCGTCGGCGAGGATGTTGTCCTTCCCGGGCTTGTACTGGACCGCGAAGGTGAATTCGGAGAAGAACGAAATCCAGCGCGCCATGCGATGAGAAATGCGCGGTGTGTTGGTCGCCATGCCAAAGGACGCAT
>NW_009798687.1:3314-6107 GCF_000520075.1 Aphanomyces astaci
GTGAATTCGGAGAAGAAGGAAATCCAGCGCGCCATGCGCTGAGAAATGCGCGGTGTGTTGGTCGCCATGCCAAAGGACGCATGATCGGTGTAAAACACGAAGAACTTGGTGAGGGCGTACTTCATGGAGAGAAGTTCTAAGTCGTGAACAGGGTACGCCCGCTCAGCCGCGTGAAGTTGGCGGCTTTGGTAGGAGACTGGGCGAGGGCGACCGAAGGCGTCAAGCTGCATCAGGCAGCAGCCAATGGCAAACTGCGAAGGGTCGCAGACGACGGAGAAAGGTTTGTCGAAGTCCGGGAGCGCTAGGATCGGAGCGCATTGAAGGTTGGTTTTGAGGCCTTCGATGGCTGACTGACAAGCAGAATCCCAAACCCAAAGAGCATCCTTGAGGAGAAGTCGAAACAACGGCTGAGCGATGTCCACAAAGTTGTGCGAGTATAAGTCGCAAGGCCCAGCCAACGAGACTTCACTTAACTAGTACGCTGACTGCAATATGTGACGTACAAAGTAGTAAACAGATTCCACAGAATACTGTACCCCCACAGCGACGAAGATCCTTGACGGATGAGAGAATAGGCCAGTCCGAAATTGCCTTGATCTTGTCGGGATCAGTCCGACAGCCGTTCACCCCCACCAAATCTCCTAGGACGGGGATTTCGTCGACGCCAAACACGCATTTGGCGAGGTTGGCGTAGAGTCCGCATCAGTACGTCGTAAAAACCATCACGTAGGTCGATGGTGGAGAAAATGGTAGATTGACGTCTGTGTCGGAATCATGGCCACGTTCAATTTGTTAAAGGCGTGTACTATATGCCATGCCCCCCTGAGCTACTTCACACAGAAGGTCGAGCTGCTGTGAGGGGAAATTCTCTCACGCACGTGACCCGCCGCCTTGCGGGCAGCGAAGAAGGCGTCGATGGCATCGACTTGTCACGAGGTAGCGGGCATTGCCGCGTGATGCAATACTTAGCGCCGGGCACGAGATCAATCTCGTGTTGAACGCCTTTGTCGACGCGGAGTCGGCAGGGCACCTCGTAAGGGAAGACGTCCTCAAACTTCTTGAGGAGGTCGTATAGGGGTTGTTCCGCAGGGAATCCCACGTTTGGGACTTCAAAGGTGCGCCGAGGACCGGTCATCTGCGGTCGAGGTCGAAAAGAGATCCATCTCTTCTTCGACAGTGATAATGGCCATTGCGGCGATATCATGGGCGCGGAGAGATTCAACAAGCGAGAGGAAGCTCATTTCTGGTATTGCCAGCGTCACGGAGGACGTTCGAGGTAGTTCGTTCAAGTTACACGTTTCTTCAATAAACGTGGCCACCAAGGTAGAGACAGCAATCGGGGGGAAGGCGGAGCCTCACCGATGACAACAGAGAGCGACTCAGTTAGGGAAACCACAGGGAAGTTGTGCAGCAGTACATTGGGGCCGTGTCTGCTGGGGCCAGCGAGCGCGCTGCGGGGCCAGGATGGGCGAGATTATTACTCATCGCCACTAACGGAGGGCCAAGCGGATGGGTGGTGGACGGGGGAAAGCGATGGGCAGCCCGTCGATGAACCAAGTAACCTTGTGCACAGATTTTGCCTTCTAATCATTCCAAGACTGGTGGGACTCCAGCCAGGAAATCCCGATGATGTGATCCATCTCTCATTGAGGTTGATAAGAAAGGTTCGACCGACTTGAAACCGTCGAAGGTGATGGGAAAGTCAACGATGATGCGTGGTTGAAACGCAGTGTGGCCGTCGGTCATCTTGACGAGAACCTTTTCGGAAGGATTCGAAGAGGGTAAGCGATTGAGGTGAATGAGAATGGAGCGGCTGGTGTAGTTATTCGACGCCCTACAATCGATTAAAGCAGAGAACCTGCCCGGAAAGCTAGGCACAATAAGTTCCAAACAAATAATTTTGTTAGGTTGGAAGCCCAACACGAAACAGAAGAAGATCTATGTCCGAGGCTGTATCCTGTGAGTGTGTCAGCGCGCCACACACCTCCAAAGGACCTAGCCCCAGTAGGTCGCCTCGCGAGCGAAGCGGAGAGAGTCTTCAAGGTTTTACCCTTTCGAAGACGTTCTTTCAATGCCGCCTGTGTAGCTTCGGCGATCAGGAGGTACGATCGTGCTACTGATGTCTTCGAGAAGGGTTGTCGGGAGTCATCCTGCCGAGGAGTAGCGCGGTATCGTAATTCTTCCAGTGCACCCCCTATGCTATAGATGTTTACGAGTTCGGTCTATAATAGAATGCGACGGGTCGCAGAAGCAGTGAGTTGATGTAAATCCACTCATTGTCGCTTTCACAGCCCCTGTTTGTCCCGCGCATGTAAGACTGACGGGTGGCGAAATGAAACTTATCGCTGGAATCAGCATAAGACTCTCATTTATCCGAACATTATCCGTATAAAGCCTGGTAAAAAGTCCCAACCGGTGGAGATGCTCTGATGAAAGCTACTTCGTGCAGAAGATACATCATTTAATGGCTTGCCATATCTGTGCAGTAGCCAAAGCATCTGTTGACTTGACTCACGAGTATTGTCTAAAACTCTCAAACCCAACGAAAGTGTGCACAACCTCAGGTGGCACTGGTGTACTAGATTCATCACTAGGAACTCGACGAGGAGATGTGTGTTGCTACTGATGCTAAGGGCGTGTTCGGAGCGACTTTTGTGTCAGCGGTTTTTGGAAGAGTAGCCAATCAAAATCGTTTCCATCGACTTTTGCAAAAACCGCTCTGGGCGACCTCCTTGAGGTCGTTTACAGCGACTTTTGGGATTGTGGCTATTTATTGGGCAAAAATATCAGAAT
>NW_009798688.1:0-3815 GCF_000520075.1 Aphanomyces astaci
CCTGCTGCCTTCCTTGGATGTGGTAGCCGTTTCTAAGGCTCCCTCTCCGGAATCAAACCCTACTTTTCAATTTGCTCCCCCGTGCACAGGCCCACTGTCTGGCACCCCGCTTAGCGAAAAGAACCCTAGTCACCCAATGACTGCCTTCGGACCAGCTTCCGCCCCATCTGGTGGGTCATCATCCCACTCTCCACCGCATTCGTCACCCAGTGCCGGAGGGACACCGTCCCACACCCCATCCCACTCCGACGCCCCATCCCCCTCCGCACCCACTACCGGTGCACCCCAGTCCCACTCTAGTGGCACCGCCCAGATGAGGGCTGACTATGCCCCCACCGATCGTGTTGTTGCCCTTAGGGCCTCGAAAGAGAGTGAGCAAGCTCTTCATGAGCCTCTGAACCCACTGAACAACCGTGCTGGGGGCAACCGTCACGCTACCTTGATCGACCGCTCTGGTCCCGATCGCGTTGCTGCCCCTAGGGCCTCGAAAGAGAGTGAGCAAGCTCTTCGTGAGCCTCTGAACCCACTGAGCAACCGATCGGGGGATCACCGACACCATGTCGCACCGAACGAACTACCAGCTTCGGCTCCCAATCCGCCTTCCAGCCGACGCTCGAAGAAAAAGCAGGCCATGGCCACCGCCGCTCCTTCCACGTCTACCCCGGCGCCACCCTCTACTCCATCTTCCCCCACTAAGCCTGCAGTGAAGGATGCTGCAGTGGAAGACCGAGCATGGCGCACCGAATGGTATTCCTCTCACCCCCGCAGCGAACGCAGTCGCCCCACGGAAGCTGAATTTGCAGCGGCCATGGCGATCTTCAATGACTCGGACGTCGACCCTGCCTCACAACGCATGGCAGCAATGAAAGGATTGCCTACCCCGGTGCAGGATGAGTACCCCATGCTGATCTCATGCAAGTCGGCTGCAGCGACGTTCCCGCTACAAATCATGCTCGACTGCTTGGCCGCAGGGAACCAACCCAGCGCCTGGACGGATGCGAAGCAATATTGCCGCAACTTCAAGCGCATCAAGAACGTCGGAATTGGTTTCACCTGCACTGACCGCGACCTCGTTTCTCGCCTCGGCGGACTCGTCCTCAAGATATGCGGGCGTCCCTTCACCGTCAAGAAATACTCCGAATACCACCACCTCTACTGGGTCGATGTTGTACTATCTGACTCAACGATGCCATCTGACGTTTGGGACTATTTCATGGCGCATGGAGATCAACCGGTCCTCCTTCAATCATCCTTCTCCAAGAATGCGATTCATTCCAAGCACATCACGGTCTACTTCGGCAACCAACGCGTCCCGGCATGCCTCCTCCTGGGCGCAGATGACCCAGTGCGCGAGATCATGATCAAGGACCAAATCTGCATTGTTACCCACAAACTCTCCAAGTTCAACCTTGTCACCCCACCATCCATCCAGCAACGTTCTACCAAACCTAGCGGTCGTTCGACACCCAAGACTAAGGCAATGTCTCGATCAGAGGCACCACCTGCCAACCACACTACGGCGGATGCAGCAATGGTCGACCCTGTCGACCAAGACATGGATGCCGATGATGCCGCCCTCACCAAGCCCTCGCTACCTACAACGGAACACCACACGGCCTTTGAAGATGATGGCGATGACGACTCTGAGTACTTCCCTGGCTCTGGTGACGAAGACTCGGATGCTGATGATGCATCCGGCGATGACGCCATGTCAACGGACGCGGATTTCATGCCATCCCCTCGACCACCGCGTCCAGTTGTCCGCCCCGACTTCCTGCACCATGAGCCAGCAGCCGCCATCACCCCCCCTCTACGCAACCCTCCTCCGTCTAGCCAGCTTTGGGAACGCGCATCTTACTCCCGCAGAGCGGTCATTCTCAACTACCCACCACCTCCTACTCCCACGTATGCTGTCGAAGTTGCCATCGATCATACGCCAGGGGCCGTGGTCCACGCCTTCCCCGAAGGATACAACAGATACTCGGTACTGGCGTACCCCTCCAACGAAGACAACCTTGCACCCTTGCTGGACATTACAGTGGCTGACACTCCCGGTATCTACCCAGCCTTCCCTGTGAAGACGTATGCAAGCACTTTCGATGACTTGCCCACCTTGAACACCACTGTGGAATCCATGTCCATCGCGGAAGTGAACGCCTTCATCTCATCCTTTGTGGCCAAGTACGCGCGATGCGACGACCCAACGAAATCGCTCACCCTTATCCAAGGACACCCCGGCTTCGCAGCGCCTCTTTTTGATGCAAAGCAACCCACCAACTTCGAAGTCATCACGAAGAAGCTCCCCGGTCACGCCCTGCAACGTCTCATCCAGAGAGAGCTTCCCCACATCGACTACGCCACCACCATAGACCAGCACTTTAACTCCCAAGTCGTTCCGTGGTGGTATTTCGTGTTTCCATCCGATGATCCTGCTCCAACACCCCTCTCCGCTCTGCTACGCCACGTGGACACGGACGCACTGCACCTGCACTCCGCACTCGCCCTAGTCTGCCTATTTCTGCAGATCTGCCAGCCTGAGTTGTACTTCAACACGCTCAAGATCCATGCGGTGCTTTCGGGACTAGCACCACCCCCAAGTGTTGCCGTTGCTACCCTAGCAGCTCTGCCGCATTTTCTCCTTACCGACGCCGTCCTTGTGTCGATCGCCGCGTCACCCATTGGTCACATGCTAATGACCTCCAACATTCACCCCGACGTCAAGGCTGCACTCTCGACACTGGCCACACTCTACCCCCTCCCTACCCACCACGTTCACGGCTTCCGCGCTTAATCCCGCCACAGCATGGCGCCTGCACGGCGCGTCGATCAATGCCAATGGATTGAACCGCGCCCCACGATCCCAATTTTCCCTCCTCGCTTCCAAATTCTCCTTCATTGCACTTCAAGAAACCAAGTTCACGGCCACCGTCAACCACGACAAGGCTACCCACATGTGGCATACCACCGACTCCAGGGGATCGTCGTTTTGGTCACATGATTCGTCTCAAACATACACCGGCCACGACGGCGTTGGTCTCCTGCTAACCGGCTCCTGTCCACTGGAAGATTGCACCGACATGACGGCTCACTTCGCCCCGCCACTCTCACTCCTTGCAAATCGCTACCTACTAGTCCGTGGCTCCCTCAACGACACGACGGTCTTCATTCATGTGATATATGCCCCCGCCCAAGACTCCGCGCGCGCATCATTTTTCCCTCTGCTCCCCAGACACTTTCCTGCCGGAGCCGCACACATCGTCTGTGGTGACTTCAACACCACCCTTGGACCCTTAGACTGGCGCTCCACAACTCCTACACGCCCAGACCCAACGTCAGACGACCTACACCAATGGATGTCGGAACTCAACGTTGTTGATCCCTGGCGGCTCACGAATCCTGACCGTGAAGAATTCACTGGCCCCTACTCGCATCGCCGCATCGACATGCTTTTGGCCTCACCCAGCCTGGTCACACACCACCTCCACCACGTCTCCCATGCGCTTGGTATGAAATGGCACCTTTCTGACCACGTTCCCGTCCTGTTTACCTTCAACACTCGTACCTGGTCCCCACGCGACCATCCAAAACCTTGGCGCTGCCCACTTTGGCTGCTCCAAGTTGCGGAAATTCAGGCCCATCTGGTTGGAACACTGAATAAACTCATGGAACGCCTAGCTGCTCCACATCTCCATCCCCGATTCAACCCAGGATGCCTTCTCGATGAACACAAACGAGCTGACGCCATCTATCTCCGGGAACAATTTGTCGCTCGTCGTCACGCTACCAGCCGACGCCTCAGTGAGCTTCTGTCCACA
>NW_009798689.1:0-2737 GCF_000520075.1 Aphanomyces astaci
TGAAAGCCATTCAAATCGCTATCGATGTATGTGCCGATATGGTGGGTTGTTGGAATGGGTCGGCCCTGCTGCCAATGCTCGTAGAACTGATTCAACTTTTGGCCGGTGACGAACAGACGGGGTCGACGCCATCGAAGGCGACCCTTGATAACGACAAGTTCCGTCCATCAGAGTCCAACCCACATCAATCATCATCAGGCGTCAAGCGCAAAGTAGACGACAAGGAAACAACTAAGGGCGTCCAACAAATATGCCCAGGCGAGCTCTGTTGTAAAAGTAGTTGTGCCATAGTGAACTTTGCATGGAATGATAAACAGGTCGATTCAAAAACCATCAACAACCACCACTTAACCCACCAAGCAACGTGATCTTTATGTTTTACGCAGCAACCTAAATGGTGTGGCTGTTGGAGGTGGCTTGACACCGACACTTACTACTTAGTGGTTTCATATCTTTACATATCTAGGAAGAGATCCAAATAGTGATGGTAGTAGAAACATCTTATACGATATACATATATTCACTCTTGAACAATCTACTTTGTGCCTACTCCTTACTTCCAAAGTCTAAGAGGTTATGAGCCCAACATACGACAAAACTACGATCTTGTTAGACGACAAGAACTGGTCTACTTGGCGCACGTTCATCAAGGGTCGGCTAATGGGAAAGGGCCTGATCCACACTCTCCTTCGACACTCGTCCAGCATGACGACCGTGGAGCGCACCATGAACCGAGATGAGTTCGCCTCGCGTGCCATCCCTGAAGTCGACGCGATTACATACGCGAAAGACAACCAAAAAGCCCTTGGCATTATCATTGAGTCGATCAACGTCAACCAATATCAACATGTGGATGGACTTACCGATGCACTCGCTGCATACTTGGCGCTCAAGGCGCACCATGAACCCCAGACGCACGTGGACAAGATCGGCCTGCTGGCCGAGTACCATGCCATTCGTTGGGAACCGAAACGGGAGACTTTGCCCGTGTTCATTGACCGGTTCTACAACCTGGTCCGAAAACTCCGCGACGCGGGTTGCGCCGAGGACGAGTACATGACTGTGGCCAAGTTGTTGGCCATCATGCCTTGGTGCCTACGTATTGTACTTCATCAGATCAATTTGATGGATGAAAGATTACAAACGCTTACTGTTGCTCGATCGCTCTTGGAAGCCGAGAGTACAAAGCCGCTGTGGCAAACGGCGCACTTCAAGCTCCTGGCAACGAGGCCGATGTAACACGAGCACTTGGTGCCTTGGACAGCGGTCGCGACCGAGGCGGCCGTGGACGCGGTCGTGGTCCACCAAAAGCTGGCCGATGCGCCAGCCGTTCCCAAAAGCGTGAAGGCACTTGCCACCACTGCGGCAAAGTTGGACACTGGAAGGCCGAGTGCCACGCCCGACAACGAGGCGATCCACCAACGGCAACGCCATCAAGAGCCCCAGGCAACGAGTCTGGTGGCGCCGCACCCAATCACCCGGTGTATTTGTTTGCTGGGATTGAGGCCCCGGGTCGCAGTCTAAGCGGAGCCAAAGCTACAGAAAAGATCATGATCGACTTGGGGGCCTCATCTCACATGACTGGCGCCAAAGACCACTTGTACGATGTCGCTACCTGCGACCGAACCATCATTGTCGCTAACGGCGAGGTTGCCAATGCAACTACAATGGGCAAATTAGACATTGACATGCAAAATGGAGCTAAGATGGCCCTTACCGAAGTGTTGATCATCGATGGCATGCCCATGACTCTGGTGTCGGTCCCAGCGCTCTGCCGCCGCAACGCTGCTTGCACGGTTTCGTTCGGCCAAGGCAAGTGCTCCCCATCGCGGTCGGCTCGACCGCCATCGCCACTGGCACCCTTGAAACGCCGGCGAACGTTTATGTCCTCAACAGCACGATGTCCATGCCGGCTTCGGCCACCAGCGCGACATCGACCACTTCACTGGGGAGTGTTGGGTCAGTGACACGAAAGGACCAATGAGAACTGAAACTATGGGGGGTTGTAAGTACTATACCATATATGTCAACGTCGCCTCGGGTTACAAAATTGCTCGTTTCGTGAAGTCCACGGACGTGATGACGCAAGACGAGAACTTCAAGGAAGTCCTAGCATGGAGTGAACGTCAGACTGGACGAATGGTCAAACAATTACGTACCGACGGCGGATCGGGGTACGTCTCCAACGACTTAGGTGATTGGCTAAAGGGCTAAGGCATCCACCACGAGCGTTCCCAACCTGACAACCAATGGCAGAATGGAATTGCCGAGCGGTCCCATCGCACGGTCATGGAAATGGCCATGTCCATGATGGCCCGATCCGGTCTGGCCCGTAGATGGTGGGGGGAAGCGGTTAATACGGCCATCTTCATCCAGAACCGCATCGTCCACAACACGAAAGATTCGATGACGCCATGACCGGCCACAAGCCCAATTTGGCCAACCTCAAGGTCTTCGGCTGTGTCGCCTACAACATGATAAAAGACCCGTCAAAACGTGACAAACTTGCACCAAAGGCACACAAATGTGTGTTCATTGGGTATGCTGAAGGAGTCAAATGTTCGTGCACACAAGAATTAGGGAATCACAGGTAGAAATCTGGGGAACACACACGTGTATCAAAACACAAGGGAATTGACCTAGCGTTACAGTAGCGAGCGACGACAGAGCATCCGCCCACAAAATTGCGCGCACCGCAGCGCAGCGGAGGTCCTGTGTATAATTTTGTGCAGGCGGT
>NW_009798689.1:5290-6526 GCF_000520075.1 Aphanomyces astaci
TGCGCGCACCGCACCGCAGCGCAGCGGAGGTCGTGTGTATAATTTTGTGCAGGCGATGCCTTGGCGAGGAGTGAGCCCCAATCGTGCACTTCACCGAATGTCCAATCGATTCCTCTCGTCGGGAAAAGCGGCAGGTAGGCCGCAGGCCGTGAAGCTCCCGGACGAGGCCTGTGAGAACCAAATTACCTTATATAGTATTTGTAACGTTACAGTTTCATGTGATTCCCCATTTTCTACCTGTGATTCCCTAATTCTTGTGTGCAGAGTTTCTGTACTCATGCTGAAGACGTCAAAGCTTACCGTTTGTACGACCTCGAGGACGAAAAGGTCACCACTGGCGTCCACGTCACCTTTCATGAGAATGAGTTCCTGCTTCCTCCAATTCCGATTGATTCAACCAAGTTCCATAAGATCGCTTTACGCCTCCAAAAGGCATCACTGCCAGACGACATCAAGAAAGAACTCTGGGAAACGCAGTTGCACTTACACAAAGACATTTTCCACCTCCAAAGTTCGGTACAAGATATCGACGCAGGGGAGCGCCCATCAATTCCAAGTGGCCGAACCCCATCGGCACCACCGCCACTGACGCCAGCACCTGCTCCGGCAGCGACTCGGCCAACGCGCGATCGCCGTGCGCCAGTGCGTTTCGACGACGAAGACTTCGACCACCGCACTCGCGACCAAGCGTCAACAAGCGTCAACAATGACCTACGAAGGGGTTGAGTACTCATGCTCGGCACTTCCATCAATTGAGGATGACGTACCTCAATCCCATGCCGAAGCAATGTCTTGCCGTGAGAAGCTACAATGGCGCGAAGCGGAACGCCGCGAGCTCGAGAAGCTGCAGGAGCAGGGAACTTGGACCTTGGCGGCGTTACCGAAGGGACGAAAGGCTATCGGGAACAAATGGGTCTACTCCAAGAAGAAGGACGCCAACGGCGCGGTCGTGGCATTTAAGGCGCGCCTCGTCGTGAAAGGGTTTTCCCAAGTCGAAGGCGTTGACTTCGATGCGACCTTCTCGCCGGTCATCAAGGCGTCGACCATCCGTGTGGTCATGGCCTGGATCTGCGCCCGCGGCCTCGTGGCGGTCCAATGCGATGCCAACAACGCCTTCGTCCAAGCCACTTGCCGCCCGAGATCCAAATCTATATGAAACAAGTCGAAGGATACAACGATGGATCGAACAACGTGCGTCTATTGCAAAACGTCACTTGCATGGTACTTACACTGCAA
>NW_009798689.1:9950-12052 GCF_000520075.1 Aphanomyces astaci
TTACCTATCGTGGTGACAACATGACGCTCGTTGGCTTCGGCGACGCAAGCTGGGCGACAAAACCCGACCGAAAGTCCACCACCGGCTTCGTCTGGCTCGTCTGCGGCGGCGCCGTGTCGTGGAAGTCCGTCAAGCAGCGCATCGTGGCGCTATCCACCTGCGAGTCCGAATATGTTGCGGCGGCCGAGGCTACGAAGGACGGCCTCTGGCTCCGCGGGCTCCTTGACGACATCGGCGAGACCCAAGCGACCTCGACCCTCTTCTGTGACAACAAGGCGGCGATCGTGACGGCGCAGAACGACTCCACCAGCGACCGCTCCAAGCACATCGCAGTGCGACACCACTTTATCCGCGACGTCATCAGCGGCGGCGCGCTGAAGATGGCCCACGTCGGCACGGCGGACATGTTCGCCGATGTCTTGACGAAGGTGTCCACCCGACATGCAATCGAGAAATTCAGAAATGACGTGATGTCCAACGGCGAAAACTCCATTTCGGCCAATCATATCAAGCGAGACATGAAGAAAATGAAGCTATTGGGCCAACATAGACCAAGAACAAGCTGCGACATTTGGCAAGAAGAAATAGGCGCTGGATTCAACGGCAAAATGTCATACCGATCGTCCGCGCGGTGTGCCGCCACAGGGGAGTGTTGGAGGTGGCTTCACACCGACACTTACTACTTAGTGGTTTCATATCTTTACATATCTAGGAAGAGATCCAAATAGTGATGGTAGTAGAAGCATCTTATACGATATACATTTATTCACTCTTGAACAATCTACTTTGTGCCTACTCCATACTTCCTAAGTCTAAGAGTGGCGTGCCCAACTTTTGTACTTCGAAGTATTTGAGAGAACCGGCAAACTTGGAAGTACAAAAGTATTTGAGAGAACCGGCAAACTTCGTCCGGACGACATCTCCGACAAGCATCAACTCTTTCATGGTCATCAGCATCCACAACTTGCTCGCCGTCCTCGTCCCCTCGTTTCCGCTCGAAGGAGGCTGTCCTCCTGAGTCGTGTTGTCCGAAACCCCCGAAGACGTAAAGTCGCGTCGTACTGCCTTCGTCTACCGGTAGTCGGGGGGGGGTTGCCTCCCTCTAAGGCAACGCCGTTGTCAGAAACTCAATCATACTCCAATCGACCACCACTAGGTACTTCGAAAAGTTGTGAAGACTGCTGAACTTTCGGTACCGTACTGGCTCGATGAACGCAGTTGTGGAAGGAGTGTAATTTGTTGCGGTACCGGGTACGTTTGGAATCGAAGTACAACCATCTGAGCCTGACCAACCACCATTCCGACAACGTGCGCCGATCGTCGTGCCCAGTCATTGCCGAAACTGACGAAAGAACGGACTCCAGCAAGTGACCACTCGCGGAAACGTTGGGGTTGATTCTCCATGGCGGCAAATGCAAAATTGATTTGGTTTGAGTATGGTATGTAATTTTATTCGGATGGTCGAGATTTGATGTCGATTTTGAGCGCGAAATCGTTGGTCTTGCGCTTGACAGCCAATAGATGGTTCCTTCAGTTTTAAATGCTTTTAAAAAATGATATCCTGCAACGAAATTGGTTTTGATACGAATTTTCGGGGACAGCGACAAGTGATATCGAACAAGTAATGTGGAGCAGAGGAAGTATTACCTCCTTACGAAAATGATTGATTGATTTGATACTTTTTGTGATATCTCAAAGAGTTTTAGGAATTATTACATTCCAAAGGTATCAGGTGATAGCAGAGGGTTTTGCAGTTGTGATTTCGCTTAATTGAGAGCATTTCGTCCAACATTTTTCGCAGCATAGAGTTTGATACAAAGGTATAATATGATTGATTGCCAAGTTGCGTCAACACCACAAGTTACTGGATTGAATCTGGTTCCAGAAAGTGATATGAAACCAGATGAAATTACGAAACAACCCTACGATTATCGTGGTATTGTTGGGTCGCTGCAGTACTTAGTCCGGGGTACGAGGCCCGACATAGCTAATGCAGTTAGAGAGCTTAGCAAGTTTTTTTCTTGCTACAATAAGACGCATTGGGAGGCAGCCCTTCGAGTACTGAGATACTTGAAAGGGACGTCCGAATACGGCCTCTATTTA
>NW_009798689.1:17456-18161 GCF_000520075.1 Aphanomyces astaci
CAACAAAAAAGAACGTAAATCAGTCTCTGGCTACTTGGTTCTATTAGCTGGAGCATGTATCTCTTGGTCTAGCTCTAGACAATATTGTGTTGCTCTATCAACCTTAGAGTCTGAGCTTGTAGCATTGATTGAGGGAGCAAAGGAAAGCGAGTGGTTGTGGCACTTGTTGACCGAATTAGGATTTGTGCCTAAGCAGCCTATTGAATATAAAACCCGTGGGTGTCAAAATCACAGTACTCAAACAAGGCAATTAACATATGGCAGATTTGAAAAATCATATATTCAAACTATACCATACAAACAATAAGTATTGTACACCAAACATTAAAAAATATTTGGCGTATGCAACTGATTGAGTATTTGCATGCAATACCTGTTGTGGTTTCTGCCCATGAGGCAGTAACATGTTGCATATATTCGGAAGAGAAAATCTGTTAGCACTACCCGAAAGATCGCGGGAAGATCGCATGGACACGTAGGTTAGTCACTTCCAAAGTAAGGCCCAGAGAGAAAGCGCTCCAAACCTTTGAGTTCGTCACACACATAACCTGGAGGAAGTCAACAGGTTATGAGCCAAATGGTCGACAAGTACCTCTCCGACTCGACCAGTCTCAAGCCCGACGGTAGCAACTACCGTGAATGGTGCGTCAAGACGCGCGCCAAGATCAACCAGCAAAAGCTGGGTAAGTACCTCAAGAAGGTCCG
>NW_009798690.1:0-3775 GCF_000520075.1 Aphanomyces astaci
TCAAGAAGCGCCTTTTAACTATGGTGAAATTCTAAATGACGTCGATTGTAAGATGAAATCTGATTTGCCTGATGGTGGCCGCTCGACAAATGGCCCAGATTTCCATATGTACAACTGCCCTTGGACATTTTAGATCAGAAATCGTCAAATTTACTTCGAAGTAATGACGTGTTTCAGAAATGACGACCAAAGAGTCAAGGTAATAATGTATGAAGGAAAAGGGATAGTAGACAACGTTTCAACAAACGGCGACGAGTTTTCAATACAAATGTCAAGTCATTTGGACGTGTAGGAGAAACGGCACTCCCACTAAAATGATTTACTTACAGTAAACCAACACATATTGCCCGTCATGCGCTGTACGGTTTTGGTTCATTCTTGGGCCTGTACAGTGTGCTTCAACATGTGGTGTTTTAACGGAACATTAAGGGAAATGGTTACGACATAGCATCATTTTAGGGTTTACCTTGGGGTAAAAGGGGGGTTAGTTGAGATAACGTTGTACAGTATATCGGGGTGAAAGGGGTTTGGGTCAGGTCTTTTGGGAAACACATGGGGGTGGCTTTTATAACTAAGACGCAACTGCTTGGTCAATTATTGTTATTGTGTCATGTGATCGAAGGAATACGACTTCTCTATCATCATGATATCTCAGCTCACCCAATGCAATTCATTAACCTGCAATATTACATCCCATGTGGTAGTCAGATAGCACTATTTTCAATACTATAATACTACAGGAGTACTACGTAACGTTAGTATGCAAAACACAAAAGCAATAGAGTTGTCGGAACACCACTTTTGAGGTAAGACATACCACTTTCCTGTAATAAATTATAAACCTCTATAAATTAGAAATCAAAACTTCCGAATCTCGGGAGCTGTTGAGATATTGTGTATTCAACACTAAATTGGACTGGGGAGGCGAATCGAATAGCCTAAACAAAGAGATTATGAATGTCTTAAGCCAATCACATCACTCCATTCCAGAGATTTTACCAGTCTCGTGCCCTGTCGCTTCGGATTGGGTAAAATCTGTCGGCGAAAACATGGAACATACATTCGAAATCGCTTTGAAGTTTCGACTGCGAAGTCCAAAGTTCAGTGAAAAGCACAATAGGAGGCTCCCTTGTAACGCAATTGTCGCACAATGTACGGCCCAAAATTGTGCTCAAACCAGTCTGGTCATGTGTTTGACAGTGACTTCTTTCACACACTCTACAGAACATGTACAGTACGTTAACCAGGTATATTTCGTCCAGAGCAGTCAGAAAACACAGTTATCAACAAATCGGTCAATTATTGTTATTGTGGCAGGTGATCGAAGGAATATGACTCTTCTCTATCATCATGATATCTCAGCTCACCCAATGCAATTCATTAACCGTATGACGGGCAATATGTGGACATTTATACTTGGTTTATTGTAAGTAAATCATTTTAGTGGGAGTGCCGTTTCTCCTACACGTCCAAATGACTTGACATTTGTATTGAAAACTCGTCGCCGTTTGTTGAAACGTTGTCTACTATCCCTTTTCCTTCATACATTATTACCTTGACTCTTTGGTCGTCATTTCTGAAACACGTCATTACTTCGAAGTAAATTTGACGATTTCTGATCTAAAATGTCCAAGGGCAGTTGTACATATGGAAATCTGGGCCATTTGTCGAGCGGCCACCATCAGGCAAATCAGATTTCATCTTACAATCGACGTCATTTAGAATTTCACCATAGTTAAAAGGCGCTTCTTGACCCTTACAAATGCCAGCTTCAAAAGCTACTACGGTAGTACTATAGTACTAGTACAGTACTACAGTACTTTAATGAGAAGAGTAGTTTGGATGACATAGGTTCTTGAAGTTGCATTATCAGCATTAATCAGACCCGATGGACAACCATATTATGCCGTCATAAATTCCGACTAACGTTACCGTCAGAACTGGTACTACAGTACACCACAGTACTGTACTACTAGAATACTAAAAGTAGTACATTGTATGAAGTATAGTGTGTACATTCCGGTAGTATGAACTGGAGACTTTATTTCGTGGCAAGTACTCTGAGTAGTGCAGTACAGTATGACTGGAGACTTTATTTCGTGGCACGTAGTACAGTAGTGTAGTAACCCTTGGTGTTCAAATTGTAGGAAAACGACACATGCCATCTGGATATCAGAGAAACGTATGCGCCAAGATACATGATCCCCTCGGATTCTTGACCTGCCCCAGGGTGCCGGCACCCTTGCCATTTTCAAACCCTCGAGCTTCGAGACACATGAAGATCTTCCGCTCCCTCTTGCTGGTTGGCGCTACCGCCGCCGCCTTCGACACGTACTCGGCCAAAATTCTCGTGGACACCAACACGTTCGAATGCGAACTCATCGATTCCGTGCACGTGGCCCAGCTCCACCGCAGCGTGGAGCACCCAGACTCGTTCATCGAGCTCACGACGAAGCGCAAAAGCCACCTCAACGACTTGGACCTGCTCCGGAACTCGGAGGAAGGCGCCCAAGAGTTCGTGGAAATCATCGGGGGCAGCGTCGACGCTGTTCTGGGCCAGCTCGCCAAGCGGTGCCCGTCCGGCGCACTGCGCCACAAAGCAGTGCGCTCTCTCGAGTCCATTGCCGAGACCACCGTGATCAAGAAGATCGTCGACTCGAGCCCCCCCAAGAACCGCATTGACATTGTGTTCATCAGGCGTCGGAAGCGGCGTTGTTCTTCAATGACATGCAACGACTGACCGACGAAATGTTTACCGGGGACACGTTCACCCAGTACCTCCCTCTCTTTAACGTATGGGCGGTACACGTGCCGTCGGTGGAATCGGGTATTGGCGTGGGCGGCAAACCTCGCAACACTGCCTTTGAACTGTTTCGCGACGGCACCGAGCTGCGCGCCGTGTACCCCAACAAGCAGCAATACGCCCGCGACGTGTGCAAAACGGTGGGGGAGTTCGCGTGCGACTTTCCGTCGTTGATCGGGAACGATGCGTTCTATGGGGGCCTCGGGGGGGAGTTCGTAATCGCGACGAGCTCGGTCACGTCGGGCATGGTGGTGCTGCGCCACGAGATGGGCCACAACTTTGGCAAAGTTGGCGAAGAGTACGACGGGGGATATGTGTACACCGGCGCCAACTCGGCCACGTCGATCAATGCGGCACCGTGGACGCATTGGTTGACTAACCCTGATGTGATCCGCGAGGAGAAGGCCGTCCAGCGGTTCCAAAAGCACATCTGGTACGATCTCCAGAAAGGCTCGTACCAGATCAAGTTCAAGTCGAACGGCGCGTTCAAGCGATGGTACATCCAGCTGTCCGTGTCCGGCGCCGACACGAACGATGCGCTTTCGATCACGTTGAACGGCGAGCCGCTGCCGTGGACCACCAAGGGCGTCAAGGACCGCTCGTTTTACTCGTGGCGCAGCTCGGACGCGGGGTTCTCTGCCGGCGACCACGTGCTCAACATCACCGCGGGCGGGTCGTTCGACAGCCCGATCATCAAGCAGCTATGTAACGCCGTGATCTATGAATACGCCGGTGAAGACGAGTTCAAGCTCGACGACAACGACCACATCGGGTTCTACCCCACGTGGGACATCAAGAAGCGCCTCTCGTACCGCCCCGACAACGAAAAGTGCCTCATGCGCAACATGACGTCGCCCCAGTTTTGCGCGCCGTGCCAGGAAAACATGTGGCTGCAGTTCCTGACGCGCATTTCCTTATCGAAGACGTCGTTGTGACTGGTAAGGACGTCGCGCTCAAGCTCATCCCGCTGGG
>NW_009798691.1:0-1494 GCF_000520075.1 Aphanomyces astaci
ATGTGAAGGTGAACGTGTAAACGACGGAATATTTAGAACCGAAATTCCGAGCCACGATTTTGCCCTTGTTGGACCGCGGTGTCGTGTATGCGATAGCGCATGTCCGTGGCGGCGGTGAAAACGGACGCACGTGGTAACAACAGTTCATATCGCTTATGATAATTGGCTTACGGATTACAATGGTGTTAGGTATGAAGCGGCCAAGTATCTGACCAAGATAACAACATTTACCGACTTTATTGCGTGCGCCGAGCACTTGGTGGCCACCAAGGTCACTTCCCCTAGCCAACTGACGTGCGAAGGTCGCAGCGCTGGCGGGTTGCTTGTGGGGGCAGTGTTGAATATGCGCCCGGACTTGTTTACGGCGGTACGTTATCGTGTTGCCACGTCATATATTTGCAAATGTATGATGTCTCTTTCGAGTAGGCGGTGGCGGGAGTGCCGTTTGTGGACGTGATGAACACCATGAGCGACGCCACGATTCCGCTCACGACCGGCGAGTGGGTCGAGTGGGGCAACCCAAACGAACTCGAATATTTCGACTACATGTTGCAATATTCACCGTACGCTTTATCTCAAAATTTATATGTGGAACGGTTTTACCGTACTATATAACTTCTAACGGATATGTAGCTACGACAATGTCAAGGCCCAAGCGTATCCCAACCTGTTCGTGACCGGCGGCCTCTTTGATCCCCGTGTGGCGTATTGGGAACCCACGAAATGGGTAAGACTATTGTCTGTTACGAGTAAATTGGAGGCGACATTTTATCCGTTTTGGATTTATTATTTATGAGGTTTTCATACATGTGTCGTGTGCAGGTGGCGAAGTTGCGTGATTTGAAGACCGACAACAACCAGGTGCTGCTCAAGATGGATCTGGACGCTGGGCACTTCAGTGCGAGCGATCGATACCATTACTATAAGGAGAAGGCGGTGGAGCTCAGCTTCCTCTTGGACCAGCTCAAGTACCACCTCAAGTGCTAAAAGTAGTAGTAACCCACGTCACAGTCCCCTTTACAACAATATCAATTGTATGTATTCCATTCGTGTGTATGTATACTGGAGTATGAGTTAAGGGGATATCGCTGGGTTGGCTACGGAACTTTCGGATGCGAAGGTGTTGACGGTGGAGATGTGGGGAGGGCGAGGACTTGCCTCGTTCGAGGCTTCGAGGATGCACTGCTTGTAGTCCAGTCTTGGACGCAGTCTGCCTGTTCAAAGTGACCTGCGAGCAGTCGGTCCAACCACATGCCTTCGCCCTCGCGTTGAACTCGTCGCATACCTTCAGGGCGTCCATGATCATTCCTCAGTCGTTCGAAATGGCCCAATCAAACCCGAGAAACACCGTGTCGGATTATGACAATACACGTTTGATGAGTGTCCAAGTGGTTGTGAAGCGAACCAATGGTGATATGCTGATGGTGGAAGCAGACCTGGATGGCACTGTCCTGGCGTTCAAAGAAGGGCTGGAGGACGTGACGGGGGTCGCTC
>NW_009798691.1:3508-5916 GCF_000520075.1 Aphanomyces astaci
CCCTTGCAACGTATCATTGTCCATGGCAAATTTCTGCAGAACAACAGCACCTTGTCCAGCTACGCTGTGGTCGCTAATATATTGATCGCCCAACGCATTCGTGTTGAGTGCAATCGAATTAGTCGAGTGTATCTTCGGGAATGTCGTAGAAAATTTCGGTAAATGGAGTAGAGGTATTGTAGGTTGCACCTGCCAGAGAGTAGAGAGGTTTAACAACTCATCTTTACATTAACGTTACCCACATCATCACAATCTTGACAAATGTCGTTTTCAGGGGAACGATAATGACAAAATAATTTACTTCAGGTACGTTTCGCAACTTATCCTCATCCGCATAGCTTCCGGTTAAAGAAGTTATTCGGATGCATGCTGCACTCCGCGGCTTGTCACCGCACGTTGTCAATCATGCAGATATACCAGACGCTGCGTGTGTCCCATGCTAGGACCTGCGCGCTTACGTGTTGACTACGGTGGTGTCCAAACGTATGAACCCGCATATGCAGCGGACATTGCAACATAATCCTGATTTGTAAGACGTGATCCCAGGGCATGATTGTTGCTGAAAGTGTAGACCCATGACCAGCATCTCGGAACAACCAATGACATCTCCTACACCAAGTCCCACCCTTAACACGCAATCGGCAACGCTTCCAACATCCGATCCCACTGTTGAAACGCAACCAAGATACCCAGGGAACCCGCTGGGTCTCCAGGGAATGTTGGTCTGCTCGGGAATGATGGGCTCATTGAAATGTTGGCCCACAATGTTGGTTTGACAATGGTTTTACCACACTTATCCGATAATGTAAAAATTATAGGTGAAGAACTGCGAATATTTCGACCAAGATATATCCAGCGTTAGGCGAAACCCAATGAATGGCTTTCGCACTAAAATTCAACCAATCACGAGGGTTACGCAAGAAACTAAATTGAATACAATCATTCATCTCAAATGGATGATTCCAAGCAATAACGAATGCTCTTACAGTACTAGTACTTCGAAGTAGGTTACTCCGTAGAATTTACCGTTGGAGATGATGCTCTACCGGTAGAGCACGGCGTTTTTAATTTAGGTATCCGGACGTCCGGATATATTCACCCATATCCGGGCATCTACTTTGAAGCCAAAATGCCCGCCAAACCCCAACCTGTCGAACGAGGATCGGAGCACACAGCACTTGACATGCGTATCTTCGAATAAATCCGACGGTTACTACGATACTACTTTGTGTTTGCATGCCCATTTTGACCAATACATGAATTGTATTTTGGTCATTCATCTTTTTAGCCAATCAAAAATGCTTTACCGATATTTTACGCAAAAAGTGCAGGTTTCTTGCAATAATGGGCTCGCTCGGACATATTTTGTCGGAGAAAATTTAAAAATATGGCTCCTTATAACGTTATTGTCAAGTCGGTTCGTAATTGGAGTCGCCAGTAGAATCGAATAGACTTGGCAAATCGATTTGAGAATGAACTAGCCAATCAAAATCCAATCTAACCCCCCCTATACAAAATTTCTGAATAGTTCAGCTAATCAATACGTTTTGTAAAAAGAAACCTTTGCAGATTGAACTCACAGAACTATATTGAATACAAGATATATTGTCAAGTTCATTCAAAAATAGTTTCACTTTTGGACTGAACAGTCCAAATTTCTGTGAGAAGGACAATATACAAAATCAAGTCAATTTCGCAGAGCTGGCATATATTCCTAACAACTCCGACATGACTTTTTTTCCAATCAATGTGGTTTGGAATAGTTAATCGATATCGAAAGGTTTTTCTTGAATTATTCAGGGTGGTCCTCGAATTGGAATAAGTATCGCCTGAACCCATATAATTTATTGCTCAATTGATAAGATAAATTTGTGTAAAAATTCTACACCTTGGAAAAAGATTAAGCACTGCCCGGGTTCGAACCCCTGGCCCCCTTCCTCTATCGCTTTGATGCCGTTGCTCTAACCGTTGAGCCATGTACCAAGCCGTTGTTTGATTCTTTTAACATCCAACGCAATTAAAAGCATATGGTGAACACGATCGACCAAGTGTTCAATTCACAGATCAACCGGAGTACCAAATAACAAAGTATAGAAATGAATGATCATTCCGAATTCTCTACCTTTGAAGTATACCCATTGTCAAGCCAAAAACCTATTTTGACTAAGATACCGTTCTTCAAGGTCAACAAAATGAAACCTATCAATCATTTCCAATCGGAGGTAATAAGTAGTATTTCCCCTACCTCTCGCGACAACGTTAGCTGTGACATTGGTCGTCGCGTCGAACAATGCACATGACATCAGCAATGGGAGGTCGTTGAAGGACTTTTCACCAAAAGAGCACAGAAAACTCGTAAGCGCGCAGGTCCTAGCATGGGACACACGCAGCGTCTGGTATATCTGCAT
>NW_009798692.1:0-3026 GCF_000520075.1 Aphanomyces astaci
ACTGATGAAAATCAGATTTGAGCTACTATGGGAACAGCCTTTCGACCGGAAAAGGCCAGAGTGGTAATTAACAATATATAGGATAATTGATTATCTAAGAATATATGACTAATCCATTTTGAGTTCTACAAGTATGCAAAAACGTTACTGACATTTTTACTGGCATTCCATTAGAAGAAAGAACCAAAATGTGTCCAATGACACGCGCAGGGACGGTCGTTAAATCCATCGAGGGCCCATGCGCCATGCAAGTTTTCGCGGTTGTTCCGGCCTCCGAAAGCGTGCAAATGGCATGTGAAGATGGCCGAATAGTCAAGGACACATTCCGAAATCTCTGTGGCTTACTGAGCTCTGTGGACGAAGTTTGAAAATCATAGTATGACCAAAATTTGTACATTCTCCGCTGGCCTGCCTGTTAATACAAAAAGCCCACTTTCCAAGCAAGTTTACTCTATTTTTGAGGACCAATTTATGATCACCATTTTAACCTTAAACTGTGTATACCTTGATGCATACAAATTATGTGGATAGGGTATGCATTATGGTTGAATAATGCGAAAGGTCCGACCACTCTTGATAATTGTATTGGTAATTTTAGCCAATCAAAATAATGTTTGCGACTGGTTAGCCAATAATGTTGCAACGAATAATTTTCTGCCCAATAGCATATGAAAGGATTAGGGTAGAGCTTTGGTGGTGGTCCGCTATGCGCGTGTGGTCGGACCTTTTGAAAGTTATGCGTTATAAGCATAGCCAAGGCAAGTGAATCGCATAACATAAAAATAGCCCTGCAACGTCCGACCGTCTGACCAAGTGAGACAAGGATGGACCGCTTGCGGCCTCAGTCAACCGTGAATGGGAGAGCGGCCGCCATCAAAGCGTTTTACAAGTTCCTGTCATCCGAGAGCGTGGATCCGGACTACGTCAAATCGTGCATACGGAAGGACCTAACAGGGCAATGCTTTGCCGCTGTAATGGAGAAGTTTGCTTTGTAACTCGCTGCGTGCGAGAAATCACCTGGAATACAGTTGTCCAAGAACTCCTGCATGCAGTACTTTCGACAAGCGAAGATGACGCTTCTCGACGAGTTTCCGCAACTGCAGGCCCTCGTGAACTCAAAACTACTACGTCCTGGCAAGATCTTGCAAAACTACTGCGCGAAGAAGGATGGCGGAGCGGTTGTGAACCAAGCTATAGCCTGCACCAAACAGTACTTGAAGCGTATGCTGATGTATTTGTTCTCGACCGCCACTTGCAGCAGTGACCAACCCGCCGCTTTGTTGTCCCTCTTGTGGTATCTTTTTGGCCGCGCGTCTGACTTGGCCATGGTCCGCAAGCACAACGTGTCGATTGATGCTGGTGGGGTGTTCTTCCTACGATTTGTTCGAGTCAAGACCAGCGAGGAACAAGGATTATCCCTGTACCCGGACACTGATTTCGCGACTTGTCCCTTGCTTGCAATCGCGCTGGCGACCGTTGCGCAGAACGGAGCTTGTGCCAAACATCGTCGACAACCTGCCTAGTCAAGCAAGCTCAGTCAAACATGAGCTCGGACTAACCACACCATTGCTGGACGTCTTGGACAACCCAAGTGCAATCTACTTTGACGATAAGGCCCAAGGTTCGAAGAGCGTACGTACCATACACAGTCATGTCAATCGTATCCTTGGACGTATTTCGGCGGCGGTGGGTGTGGACCAAAGGTTATCGTCTCACTCGTTTCGACGCGGGGGTGCACAACACGCGAACGGATCGGAGCAATTAACGGCACGGTGGACCTTCGATCGCGGGGCGTGAAACATCTCGGCCACCAACAATGGTTTTAACTACATTTTCGACACGTCAAGTGAAGACCACAAAGTCGCCAAGTACCTCAGCGGTTGGAGCACAATGGAGCCTGTAATGGTTCTTACCCTCGACTCATTCGACGCCCACACGCAAGGCATGGTTCGCAAAGTTCAAGCCAATCTGGTCGTTGCTTCCCGAGGCCTTGCAATCTCTACGTGCAACTTGAACACGCCCGTTATCGATACGTTGACAGCTTACCTTCTGCTCAACTACCCGAGTTTGAAGAAGCTCAACGCGCAGGCCCTTCCTGTTCTTCGGCATGCGCTGGACTTGCTGGCTGCAGCGAGATGGATCTTCTGGCTTGGTCCGCACATCTGATGGCAGGACCGCCGACGCCGACAGCATTAGAGCCACTTGAACAAAACGCGAGACCCATACCTGAGACTGCCGAGCAAAGACTCATTCGCCACCAAGCCACCCTCCTTGACCAATTCATGCAAGCTGGACGGCGTCAAGAGGAGCGGCTCCAAGGTCTAGAGGCAAAGGTGGATGGCCATGCGGTTAAGAAGCCGCAAGTTCTCGAGAACGGCAATGGCGAGCCTACCGTGAAGCGGCAACGACAGGCGTCTGCCACGGCGTTACGAACAACGTGGTTCGAATGGTATGGTGGCGAACCAAGGCTCTACGCAAATGCTGACGCTTCAAAGCAGAAGCGATACAATGCGCGGCACCTAGTTGCGTATATGAGGCTTTTCTTGCCGAAGGGATTCGTAATGGAAGAAGGGAGTTCAACGTACCTCGACGACGTTGTCTCGATCGGCTCCGCGGCTGAGTCGGCGCTGTTGGCCTTTCTTCGCGAACAAGGCTGTCGTTCGACTGGCTCAAGCGCCGTCCTAAAGGTGCTGCAAAAGTTACATCGGGACGGCGCGTTGAAGTCCCGAATCGGGCACTACCTTCAGCTTCGCATAGCAGGCCTGACAACTGATCCAGCGCCACTGCACACCCAAGTCGTTTTAGATCATTCATAGTCTACAGCGTTCTCGTTCATCATATAATATATATCGAAACCCATCCAACACAACAATAGTGGACACACCGTAAAGTTTGCTGTACAATTTGCATGGACCTTGCCATCGTTTCACCTTCATTTCGCGCATTGCCGTATGTGGATGGCCATCTACAGGTACATGCAGAAGAGTCAACATCAACAACGACGTTGACATAAATACACACAGCAC
>NW_009798692.1:3573-6200 GCF_000520075.1 Aphanomyces astaci
TTGCATCACATACACAACCGGCGTACAAAGAAGATCCGACTTTCTGGACACCCTTCAGTCTGCTCCAGTTATCTTGTTCATTGTCATAATCAGTAACGAGTAAGAGCTTGTTGCTCAGACGTACCGCTCGGAAGGGTCGCAGGTTCTTCCACAGGTAAGGCTGTCCTTCGCCATCGTCATCACTTGGGCGACGCACGTCGACCAGGCACGCCGTAAGGAGTTGTCGTCTGCACACTAATGACACTTCCACCACTTGAATTTCGCGGTATCATGCACAACAGCACGTACTGTACGAAGGACGGTGCTGAAGGACCAAATCAATGAAGCAGCGCATGCTCTCCATGGCTGGGGCTCAAAGACTGGAAAGGTACAAGACGCACGCCCCGCCCCGGTGATATCGTCGGTCGTCATCATCACCACCGGGGAGGGACAAGTCGCACGCCGCCGCCGCTCGACATGGTCACAGATCCACTAATCACATATCATCACCATCAATCTCACACACACATTCACAAACATGCATTCGTACGCTTGAAATAAATGCACCCCGCCCCGGTGATATCGTCGGTCGTCATCATCACCACCGGGGAGGGACAATTCGCACGCCGCCGCCGCTCGACATGGCCGCAGATCCACTAATCGCATAACATCGCCATCAATCACACACATATTCAAGAACATACCACTGTATATACGCATTCTATCCAAGCTGCATGTAATATACATGCACATGGTCGGTCCTCCCCGATGTCATCCCTCAGTTGCCCCACCATGTGCATAGCATAGCGCGAGGCGAAACGCGATGGATGGCAACGGGCGTTCATTTCCCGAGGCCGCTTGTTTTGTTGCTATCACACATTGAATGAAAAAACGTGTTTGTGGATGGAAACATGTAATAAATACCTGTGTTGTTTGTGTCCACGAGCGTTCATCTCTCGTGGACATTGGTGGACTCCAGGTTCTACCTCCTGTGCCCTCCGTACACCTCTTCAACTGCACCGCTCGTGACATCAACGACAGTATCGTGTGCAAGGCGACGAGACAGTTCGCGGTCCTCGTGACTTGAGCAGATGAGCAAGCGTCCGAGGCGCACAGGCTTCTCTCCCCAGGGCGGCAGAACCAGAGTCGATGCTTGCAACCTCGCAAAAGTATATCCGGAACATAAGTTTCATTGGACGGTTTGTTTCATTTATCCGGACTGAAATTTCGTGTCTTTACACCCACATTATCTATGAATGACCTCAACACGGTTGGACCATTTATGCTATGGTCAGGTAATATATAAGTTTATAAAGTTATGTATTTCAAGAATATTTGGTGGGACAGTTCCAACACATGGTCCGGATAACCTGTTCCAATCGTTTCATTTTAAGACTGCCTGTGATGCGCATAGCATGGCATCTGCGCGCGTGAAAGTATGGGGTAACGATAATGCTTGGGTACAGTTAGATGGGGAATACGGTAGGTCTGTGTCGTCTTCGACACCTGTGATTACCCTAACAAGCACCCACACTATCCATGATACTAGTAAGCATTTAGCAATTTTAGGTTATCTGCGGGGCAGGGCAAGGAACTTACCCATTTTCAAGTCGAATGTCCGGATGATTCGGCATGGTTACCGTGTGTAATGTATCGAGTTCATTCAGTATACTAGTAATCTATTGGAGGCTTTGGGGTCAAAAACTACCCCGACGTGATTGGCTTAATGGGAGTGATCATAAATTGGTACAGTGATCATAAATTGGTCATTTACGTTAGTGTATAATATTAAGTCAGGTACATATTCATTCTTTATAGAGCCAATTGGTCAATTGATTTATATAAAATACATCCCTTACTGTTGTCCAGTATTTTGCTTGGAAAATGGGACAATAGTGATAGATACTGTGAAAATCGATGTTTCAGTGCGTTTGTCGTATTCGTAAGGTGGCTGGCCTTACTTCTGATTATTAGCCAATCAGAGTGCATCAATGATTCTTTGCCATACAATAGGTCATGGCGATCAATTTTATCGACAAAAGTACCAAGATTCCAGCGACTCAATCACCTCACCTAAGTTTTCATGTCAGCAATTCATCGCACTCTCGAGTACACTCATTATCATTGTTACTTGCTTAGTCGTTGTTTTGTAAACTCTCCCCAATGGAGTCGACATCGAATGAAGAATGGTCGATGCGAATTTCTCGTTAGGAAGAACCAGCAGCATCACTACCGGTACTGGTACGTACTACTTCATGGTTTCGGTCGACACCAAGGTTCCAAGGCAAAATGAGGAAGTGATCGGTAGATCTACCATCAGTAAGGATCATATTATCGGGGCATAGTCACGAAGGGTTGACCAAATCAAGTCAATTGCCCGAGACGTGCAGTTGTCCAGACATGAGGCATAGGGCGATTGTTTCAACTAAGAGAGAAAACATGAGTGACAGGGTTCTCGTCGCGGTCTACTGGTAGTCGACGTGGACAAGGAAACCCAGGAAGTCGCATTAGAAGAACAACGAGTGATTGCTGTAAACGACCTATCTACAGTACAGTGCTGGCAATAAGTTTAGGACCACCTAGAAATTGGACAGGTTAGCACACTCAAGTAGTTAATCTCTGAATTTACAGACATTCTAGCAATACCA
>NW_009798693.1:0-725 GCF_000520075.1 Aphanomyces astaci
TACATCCTCAAAATGGAGGCAACTCGAGACAGATCAAAGAAAGCTATGGGAATATCACAGAAGAAATATATTGGTGATCTTTTAGAAAGGTATAATATGATTGACTGCCAAGTTGCGTCAACACCACAAGTTACTGGATTGAATCTGGTTCCAGAAAGTGATATGAAACCAGATGAAATTTCGAAACAACCCTACGATTATCGTGGTATTGTTGGGTCGCTGCAGTACTTAGTCCGGGGTACGAGGCCCGACATAGCTAATGCAGTTAGAGAGCTTAGCAAGTTTTTATCTTGCTACAATAAGACGCATTGGGAGGCAGCCCTTCGAGTACTGAGATACTTGAAAGGGACGTCCGAATACGGCCTCTATTTAGATGGGACTTTAGGAGATGTGCAGTACCACTCTGTTCCTGGAAAAGAGGTCGGTTTGACTTTCGATTGGCGGGATTTTTCTAATATTGCAGCTCTTGTGATTCTAATTGGCTCACCAAAGAGCGCAGACTCTCGTCTTTGATTGGTTCTTTTGCGCGTGTTCTAGCTCCTTTTTGCTTGAAAGTTATGGCCGCGGGAAGTTGATGTCTCATTTTGCTGCACACCAATCGACCCGCTGAGGCTTCAAAACTAAATTTGAACCCTTGTGACCAATACAACCTTTGTACTACACACGCCAACGATGCCGACTACATCTACGACTGCTGCCCCCGGTGCCTCAATCGCCAACTACGA
>NW_009798693.1:825-5445 GCF_000520075.1 Aphanomyces astaci
ATCGCCAACAACGACAAGCGGAAGCTGTCAAACGAAGTGCGCCGCGCCATCTACGAGGAGCTCTTGTCGCGCAGCAGCGACCGCATACTACCTCATGGATCCTACACTGATGTCGCACGGATGTTCAATTGCTACTGGCGTACGGTGGAGCGCGTGTGGACGCGCGGACTCCTCTCTGTGCTCGATGGCGATCGCGTCGCCAACGTTGACTCGAAATTCAAAGGTATTCCTCTCAAAACACATACAAATATTGATTTGCACAATTATCGATTCTAACAATTGTACTTTTTAAGGAAATTCGGGAGGGAAACGTCGCCACCTTCCCGCCGACATCGAGCGTGCCGTCAAGGCTGTCACTCTTCACGGACGGCAACTTGCGGTCCCTGGCGGCGCAATCGGGTGTGCCCAAGACGACGCTCGTACGCCATATGGCTGAAGAAGGAAGGCTCAAGTCCAAGTCCAGCTACTCCAAGCCCTACCACACCGACCGAAGAAAACAAGCGAGCGCGTATGGAACACGCAATATCTTTTCGTTCGCAGTCGTCGAATAGAGCTATTTTTTCCAACATGCACCAAACAGTGCATGTTGATGAAAAATGGTTCTATTTAACGACTGTTAAGAAAAGATATTATGCGTACGACGATAAAGTTGTGCCGAGTCGTCAACTCAAGTCCAAGAGGTTTATCACGAAGGTCATGTTTTTGGCGGCCGTGACGCGGCCCCGTTACGACTTTAACAAGATGTGTATGTTTGACGGTAAATTGGGTGTGTGGTCGTTCATAACCCAGGAGACTGCGAAGCGTTCAAGTAAAAATCGTCCCAAGGGTACAATAGTCATTGTTCCACAAACGGTTACTGCGGAAGTTTACCGGGACATGGTGCTTCCTGAATAGGTTTGGGTGTAATTTGGAAATTTGGCGGTCTAAAACCAAATATCCGAATATTTGCACTTCAGACACTACAGTGAAGGAGGATTTTAAGCCTCACTCGAAGTTGAGTAGGTATCTCAAGATATAATAGGCTAGCAAACTTCGAAATACGATAAATATTCTGACCAATAGCTTTTCCATAGGGCAAGAATTGTCAAATTAAGGTTTCGGGTTTTTCGGTACTGTCTCCATACGTCGCCGTCCATCCATGCCTTCGCCTGCATGACGTAGAAGTGTCCTGATGGATAGGTCGGTACCTCATGCGTGTCGATGCGGCCGCCAGGCCGAACAGGATTGGCAGTTTGGCTCCATCGCGACGTATCGTCAACACGGCGATCATGCGGTACGAGTGTTTTTCGCCCTTGAACAGCTTGGGTGTGCCCCTTTCTTGGACCAGATGTACCTTGGTGGCATGTCATACTAAATTCCTGTCTCATCAATATTGTAGACACAGTCGTCGGCCATGGTGGCATACTTGGCATGGAAACTGGCAGCGAACTCGGCGCGAGGGCTCTCAAGGTCGGTGATCGTTCTCTTGGTGGTACATTCTTGTTGATGCGTGTATCCATGTCGGCCGCAGAAGCGTCGGAGAAGCTTCAAGAGGTTGTCGTATCCGCTACTCAACTTTTGACGTCGAATGTAGCCAGGTGTTATGGTGCTGCTTGAGGAAATTGACCATGTGGGTACATGTTAGGTCGTGTTATTGGTGACGACGGGCATCCATGAATTGCAAAAGGGCGTCGGGCTCGGGTTGTACTGGCGGGCGGCCTGGTCCGCGCAAGTTGGTCGACTGTTGTTGCCCTCGAATTTATCGATCTTCTCTGAAACGTGTTTCCAGTTGCGCACCACGCTGTACGAGACCGAGAGGTCATCTGCCACCTTGCGGATGGACTTAAGTACTTATGCTGTAACAGCGCGATACCTCGTTTCTTTAACGGCATTGGATACACATGTCGGCGACCTCCTTGGGACGTGTAGGGGGTGTCGAGCTCCATGGTGTTCAAAATTTGGAATGCTTTGACCTCTCCGAATCATGCTCTCGCGGGCTTTCAATATTTCTTTGCGCGCGCATTTATTTTATAGCCAATGAGGCGGCTATAATTCATCCCTTCTATATTATTGGCCATTAATCACGTTTGTAACAACGAGTGTGGCTTAAAATTCGTCTTTCAATGTATCTAATCATCCTGAACAGTACTACGTACTACGTAGTAGTATTTCAGATAGAAATAGCTCGAAATTGTGAATAGCATAGTTTCTGCTCCAGACATGAATCACTAATTTTGGGCCTGCTGTACTACACCATTTTGCGTTCAATTTCAGCTTTTTTTTCAAAATATTTCCACTAACACATTATATTTCACGCCAAATTGAAATTTGGTCATTAATTATATTTCACCCAACCTCCGATATAATTTACCCTAACGTAGATGGCCTGCATTCTACGTCGAGGTGTCTTTCAAGTGCACCAAAATTTTGACATTTACGTTACCAACGTTTAATTTCACCTTTCGAAAATATATTTCACCTGGCCACCGGTATATTTCATGAAAAGTAAATTAAAACCAACCCACGTAACATATCTACGACATGTACGGCTCAAGCACCAAAATCCATGTCTTCCATATTCTCAGCACGGACTTAAAACGGCTCAAGGCGGGCTGTGTACACATGCAAATGATTCGGGTCAATTTCTAATTCATTGTTGAGTTAACTGTAAGTACGATATAAATGCACTGAATACCTGCAATTGCCTTGTCAGCTGTGTGTTACAAGTTTTGCATGCAAAACACATTACGAGTGTGTCCGTCTGGCGGTGGCCCCATAAAGGCCGCGACTCGTTCGCGCAAAGATGTCTTAATGCGGCTCTTCAACCCGGCCACATATTCTCGATCGGGTTCAGCATCGGGGAGTACGGCCCTAGTTTTACGAACGAAGCGTCTTGAAAGGTCATATTAGCGGTCAACAGATAGACGTACCGGGGTTTGTGGTGCAGGGATGGCCTCTTCCATAGAGCGCAGATTCAAGAATGGTGAAAGCGCGCGGAACTCTTCGCTCGCTTCGATCTTTCTAGAATCCCAGCTCGAATTATAACAACTGTTAGGTGAATTCTATTTTCGAAAGTTGGAATAACCGTAGGTTGGGTGAATTGTAACAGAGGTTGGGTGAAATATATCGCCGATAAAGTATTTTGTATCGGCGTGAAATATAATGGAGGTTGGGTGAAATATATTGGTGATTCGGCGAAATATATCGGACCAAAAAGCACGCGTGAAAACCCTACAACCCAACAGCCCAACTCCCCGATTTGAGCTTTGTCACGGACGAAAAGCCATTGCTTTGGATGCCGTAGTGATCAGCTTGGAGCAGGCACCCACACAAGGGATTAAGACGAACACTTTCTTGCATGCGCCAATCGCAGTAAAGCTATCCGTTTAACATTATCCGGTCGTTCGGACAACACCCAAAAGATTATATAGTACGATGTGGGCAGGTCACTCGTCGTCGCCGGTCGTTTTGTATGGGCAGCCCATGCCTTGGTCCGGCTGCGGTGACCTCTCTTCGGCTTATTTAAGCCACATCCGTGGTCCAGAGCCTGTGGGATCATGAGCCAAGACAGCTGCCGCGTTAATTGCTGAGAGTGCGTCGAGTTGGGCTAGTCGACGCCCCATACAATTCAACGACTCGTGTCACTTTCGGTGTGCGGAAACTGCCAAGTACTTATGCGTGACCCGCCACCACCAGCTTGGACTAACGAGCCGCCGGACCTGCGCAGCGTTGTTCCGAGTGGTATCTCCCTACAATAACCAAGGCAGCGACGTACTTCACGCCACAGACGACGTGTTTTTTAGGCTGGCGACGCCACTTGTGGTCAGTGGCTGTGGCTAACGGGCTTCAAAATTGGAACCATCTCGGTTTCGTCCGCCGTCGCCCCGCTGGGTTGAGCCTCCATCACGTGGCAGCACCACCGCACAACGCGATTTCCGAGATCCACCAATCGCTGGTCGTGCGTGGACTGGTGTACAACATATGGTGCCTGCCTGTTCTGCAGCGTGCAGAGCAATTGGGTCGCGCGTTAGTTTGACCCATTGCAAACACACACACTCTGTGTGTGTGGCGTGTCAGAGGTTCCGATACCTTAGTGGAGGTACTGAGTACTTTAGTGAATGGTAGACAGTAGGCGCCTCGTGGCGTGTTTAACCTCACTAATATCAGTGTGTATATTTGCTGCCTTGACGAAGGTCCCGTGGCCGAAAGCCAAGAAGAAGCGGGAGACAATACAAAGATATCTTTAGTTCATTGTTGAGCTATTTACTGTGGTACGAGAAGATTCCTACGACGAGGAAATGCCAACGAACGCCGAAGAACGATTGCGGTCGCATGACCGGTTCGAGGAGCCGCGAGGACGCGCCGCTCGGCGCACCGTTGAGAACCCGTTCAGATCTCCCCGACGACGACAGCCACCTGCTGTCGACGAGTGGCAACCGCCACGTGGTGGGTTTTACACCCCCGCCACAACCCGAGGAACACCAGCTGTCGCAGCGTTTGTCTCAGCTGCTGCTCCACCAACGACTGAAGCAGATGGCGCTTCAGTGCCGTTGCCAGCCGACAACGACCCGTCGGACGTCCGTGACGATACGGACATGGGCAGTGATGGCGGTTACGGCCGTACGGCGCCGCAAGTTTGGA
>NW_009798694.1:0-1083 GCF_000520075.1 Aphanomyces astaci
ATCGAAGGACACGGGTCGTACAGTTGTCTTTCGCAACGTGCTGCTCGTCCCGGACCTGACCAAGACGCTCATCTCCATCAGCCGGATCACCGACAGCGCAGATGCCGCATCCATCCAGTTCAAGCAAGATTACTGCAACATCCGATCGAGGACACACCTGTCGATCGTCGGCAAGTGGAACGCGGCGCGCTTGTACGCGGTGCACAGGGACGTCATCAAGCCGAGGCCAACGGCAGACCAAGCGACCGAAGCAGAGGTCACCGAACCGATGCTGTGGCGTGCGCTGCGGTCCCCTGGAACTCGATGTCAGCAATGATCAAGGCCACGAAGGGAGGACCTACTAACCTGAAGTTGCCGAACAGCCTGCCGTGCAAAGGCTGCCGTTAAAAGCTCCACGACCCTAACTTGGCGAAGCGAACTAATACAAAGGACGATGCCCTCAACGTCAGCCCGGACGACTGCCATTACTTGATATTGATATGACGCTGTAAAGTTAAAATCACCAAGTGCCCGCTGATGAATTTAACTTTACAGCGTAATATCAATTTCAATATGCCATTACTGCGGAAAGACTGGCTACTACAAGGCAGACTGCCGTCGACGTCCCGCCGACAGAGAGAAAGGAATTTACGGCCAGAACGTGCGCCAACCCTCATGGACAAACAGCGGTCGTGGCGACCGTAGCGGATGGAGGCGGCATGACGACGGCAACTACGTCAAGTTGACGATGACGAAGACCTATTTATGACCCAAGAGATAAGCACCGCTCAAGCCGGCGGCGACATGAAAACTTACCGTCACTCGACAGGTGGCCCAAAGGAACTCGACGATGAGATCGACGAAGTGACGGGCGACCTGGCCAACTATGCAACGACGCTAAGTGACGACGAAGATGAATGTCCACTCACCCAAAACCGAAGTGATTGTGGACAGCGGCGCCACGTGCCGGGGAACGAAACCATCCTCCACGATGCGATCGCGTGCAAGCGCGGCGTCCGACTCGCCGACGGTCACCCAATCTCCTTCACTACGATGGGGGATGTGAGCATCACATCGAAGGACACGGGTCGTACAGTTGTCTTT
>NW_009798694.1:1439-4461 GCF_000520075.1 Aphanomyces astaci
GCAGATGCCGCATCCATCCAGTTCAAGCAAGATTACTGCAACATCCGATCGAGGACACACCTGTCGATCGTCGGCAAGTGGAACGCGGCGCGCTTGTACGCGGTGCACAGGGACGTCATCAAGCCAAGGCCAACGGCAGACCAAGCGACCGCAGCAGATGTCACCGAACCGATGCTGTGGCGTGCGCTGCGGCCATGTCCCCTGGAACTCGATGTCAGCAATGATCAAGGCCACGAAGGGAGGACCTACTAACCTGAAGTTGCCGGACAGCCTGCCGTGCAAAGGCTGCATCCGCGGCAAGAAAACTCACTCGTCGCCGCCCAAGGACGGCGATTGCCCGCGACACAAGCTCGGCACGTGCGTCCACACAGATCTCTGGGGACCAGCAAAGGTCGAGTCACACAACGGCGCCAAGTATTTTGTGTCCTTCCGGAGGACGCCACGAACTACGTCTGGGTCAAGTTCCTGCGCAAGAAGAGCGACACGTTCGCCGCCATGAAGGAGTACATACCATGGCTCGAGCGGCATTCGGGCACCAAGCTAAAGACCATGCGGTCTAACAACGGCGGTGAGTTCATTGGCGACGAAGTGGAAGCCTACCTGACGGAACGGGGTATCCACCACGAGACGAGTACGGCGGACCGGCAGTGGCAGAACAGCACAGCCTAGCGGATGAACCGCACCTTGGTCGAGATGGTCCGCACCATGATGCTCCACTCCAACGGCTTCAACCGTTGGTGGGCGGAGGCCGTGACTTCCTACGCAACCGTGTCCCCAACACCTAGTCGGACGGCAAGACGCCACAGGAACGATTGCGCGGCACGACCCCCAAAATAGGCGACCTAAATATCTTTGGTTGGTTGCGTCTGCCACCGACACGTGACCCCAAAAACAAGAAAAGCAGCTGCACGAACAAGTGCCTCTTTGTCGGGTACAACAGACAAAGAATGCCTACAAAGTTTATGACTTAAAGGACGAAAAGTGGTGTACTATGTCGTTACGAGAATCAGTTTTTGCGGCCCAAGTCGGTACTCACGGACGCCGACGGCGTCCAAGTGACCAAGACGGAAGGTCAACCGGTGGATGACCAGCCACTCGCTGATGACGGCGACGACAAGAACAACCATCGCGGACGCCAGCACAAAACACGCCCAAGAGTGACCCACCACCGACGCCACGTGGCCAACGACAGCCACCACCGACGCGGTATGCGCGGTATCCGCCGTGGGTGCTCTTCCGCGACGACCCACCGACGGAAGCGGCTGAGGACGAGGTAAAGCTGCTACCACAAGCTGCCAACACGACAAGGGTGGGACCAGAAAACCCGAAGGCCAGAGCGGTGGCCCAGACACAAATGCTAGAAACGGCCAACGAGACAATGCAGAATGTACGTCACAGTGCCCGAATCAGCGAAGTGACGCAACGGCGTCACCAAGCGGTAGCCGCACCCGAACTGAAACCACCGTTTCACCCAACCCGCGCGACGGCGCGACCGCATGACGCGGACAGCCCTTTCATGGAGGAGCCGGCCAAGACGATGAGGACGACGGCCGACCGCGGCGTCACGACGCGCGAATATGAGGACGACGCCGCCTTGGCCTACGACGTGTGCGTGAATGTGGCGGACGTGGACGATGACGTTCTTGCGAAATTCTGGGAGGCCATGCAGACGCCCGGCGAACTGGCTTGATGCGTGCAAGAAAGAGGTTAGCAACCTTCAACGAATGCAATGCTATCGTGTGGTGACCAAGCCGCATGGATGCCGCGCTCTCAAGAGCAAGTAGGTCTTCAAGCGCAAGGACATTCCCGATCGCTCCATGGCCTACAAGGCGCGAGTCGTAATCAAGGGCTGCGCGCAACGACGAGGGATCGACTATGACGAGCCGTACGCACCGGTCGTCCGCGGCGACTCGTTGCGGCTGACTCTTGCGCTCGTGACCAAGCGTGGAATGATGTGACGCGACCAACGCGTACATCCACGCGGATTCAGATCACATGCTCCACGTGGACAAGCCAGATGGCTTTGGCGATAACAGCGGACGCATCTGGGCGATCGACAGGGCCCTATATGGCATGAAGCAAAGTGCCTTGGTGTGGTACTTACGCTTCGAATGGCATCTTGGAAGACGACGGTTGTGTCTTCACGCGCCGGACCACGGTGCGCTTCAGATCATCACGATCTACGTCGAAGAAATCCTCGTATGCACGGACACGGACGAGGAGGTCGACGCGATCTTTAACTATATGCAGGCCCACATCCTCCTGAGCGACATGGGCCCCGTAGCCAAGTTGCTGGGAATGGAGATCGTCCATGCAGTCACTCAATTGTCCCTCCACCTAACACAGCCGCATCAGCTCCACGTGCACATGGCGCGCCGCGTTGTTGCCTACCTCTTGCACACAAAGACGGTAGGGCTCTCATTCACCGGCGGTCGCAGAGGAAGTGACAAGCTCGTCGGCTTCTCCGACTCGAGCTGGGCGGACGACTGCGCCACAGGAAGATCCACGTGTGGCTACTTATGGATGATGGCTGGCGACGCGAATCTCGTGGCGGTCCAAGCTGCAGGCCATCGGGACGCTGTCGACGGCCGAGGCCGAATATGTCGGCGCCTGTCTGGGTGCGCAACACGGCATGCACCTGCGTAACCTATTGGGAGAGTTAAGTCAAAAAGAGGACAAGCCGGTTGTGCTGTACTTTAGTTGACATGTCAGTTGCGAAGAGAAAAAACCTGTAAATACTTATTCAGTTAATATATTATTTTCTGCAATACCTCGTTCGTAAACAATACCCATGAAACTTTATAAATCTTGCATTGATTTGCAGAAAGGCGGCAAGTTGCAACAATAATGGCGCCAACTGAACTCGATGGCCGACGCACTGGGCGTCCTAGTACCAAGCAAATCAAGCGAATGCCCAAGAAGCACAAAAACCTCTACCATACCTACGAGAAAAAACGTCATATATTCAACTGGCGCAAAGAACATTCCATGGAGTCCGCCATCGACACGTTCTTCCCCGGTG
>NW_009798694.1:4572-5482 GCF_000520075.1 Aphanomyces astaci
AGTCTAAGCACGTAACTTTATAAAATGATGCCTTGTAGAATCGAATAATCTATTGCATAATCTGAATATAAATATTTGGAGTTCACTGTCATTTTGAATAATGTGACATGTGATATGGCTTCGCAATTGACAAGTCAACTAAAGTACTACCTCTGTCCCACCTCCAGTGTCGTGATTTTTTTGTTTTTGTCTTAAAAATCGACGAAACAAAATTACAGTGTCTAATTGGTTGAAATACAAAGACGAGCGCAATACGATTCGTCCAAGACTGGTTTGAGAACGATTGGCTTCGAAGTGACTAAGTTACGTCGATATGAAAACAACACGAATATTCACTCGCATAAAGTATGGATGAATCAGCAACAGCAACTCAACAGCGGCGCCTCGGCGAGTACGAGAAGCAATCGATATACACTGTTCTGTCGCTGCACAGCGCAAACGGGAAACCCCGTTATGGCGACGTTTCCCAACAAGCGCAGCTTTACGGCGTATCCACACGAACCATTCAACGAGTGTGGACGAAGGGTGCAGAAGGCAACGGTTTCAAAACCGTCATTCCCAAGCGGCGCAAGCCAAGTGAAGTGGCGGCACTGCAAGACCGCGTTTCCAAGCTCCCGCTCCTGCAGAAGATGGACATCCGCACAATGGCCGAGGCGCTGTTGATGCCGAAGACGACGCTGCACCGACACTTCAAGAACGGCGAGCTCGTCCGAAAACACTCGTTCCTGAAACCCATGCTGTCGGAGGACAACGTGAAGAAGCGTCTGCAGTACGCGCTGTCGTTCGCCAACGTCGTGGACGGGTCCATTGAGTTCAACCCAATGTTGGATCGGGTGTTTCTGGACGAGAAGTGGTTCTATTTGCGCAAAGTCAAGAACAAGTTTTACCTTGCGCCGTGGGAAACCGTGCC
>NW_009798695.1:0-3668 GCF_000520075.1 Aphanomyces astaci
AATAATCCCCATCGCTCGCTATCCCGTCGGACCTTCTGGTTCAGCTCTTCTACCTTGTAGTTCTGCTGGCGCATCGCGTCCGACGCCTGGCGGAGCATTTCTTGATGCGCTTCTGAGACCCTGGCTTGTTCGGTCATCGCTCGCTTAAGTTCGTTTTGCTGACGAACCAGTTCTTCTTGTTGACGTAAAATAATCGCTCGAGATTCTTCTTGTTCCAGGCGATACTTCGCCATCGCAAACTGTCGGTAAGACTCATCTTCTATCCGCTTCGCCATGGCTTCTTGCTGCACATGGAACTGCGCCAGCTGTTCGTACGTCATTTGGTTGAAATGACTTGACGTCATCGCCGCTCGTTCTACGCTTTGTATCCGCAGCTCGTCCATCTCCGCTTGGTTCGGCGGAGGCAATGGCACGGCCACCACGGTCTCCATAGTACGCGTTCGCGTCACACGAGCCAGGTTGCTCGTAAACGGCAGACTTCCTTGTTCCATACTCGTACGGCAAGTAGCAGGCTGCTACTAAAGAATTCTTTGTTGCGTCTCAACTTGACGGACCTTACGAAGTCCGATCCAAAGGCAAATCACAAAGTGAATTCCCCCCAGTGGCAAAAGTCACTGGGGCTTACAGTTAACCCTAGCCTAATCAGACAGCTGCTGGACAGCCAATAATCTTACTAGCGAATAGGATCGCACACAGGATATCCAACCTAATCGAACACTTGGGTACCTTCTTGGGAGGGGTTCAGGGGTTCTGCGAATGGCAAATCGCAACACCAGTCAATTCCACCACAAACGCAGATATGGGTACGTATGCCCGTGCACCCTTCGCCTCCTTCACCCTCTGTTCGGTTCTTTCAACGCTCAGTAGGTTCGTGTGGGTTCTACACTTCCCACCGAAAAAGTCGCACTAACGTGAGTACAGAGAAAGAGGGAATGGTACGCCTAACATGGGCTTCGACCTGATATGAAACGTGGTTGCTTATTGGTTAGCGAACTGCGAAGTTCGATTGTTTTTATAGCCAATCAGGGCAGTTTTTGTTGGAGGTTATTAAAATTTGCAATTGGATTGTCTTGGGAAATGGCATTGCTTGTGCTAGCGCTGTATCGGATGTGACGATGAACTAACTACAAGAGTATCAAATTGATTACTCACTTAAACTACGAACGCGAAACGAAGATAGCACTTGACACAGTGGCGCAACGGTTAGCGCGATGGCATCCATGATGATAGAGGAAGGGACCCGGGTAGTGTCAAGCTTTTTTCAAAATTAATATAATTTACAAAATTAATATAATTTGCATACAACAACACAATTAGACATAGGCAACTTATTTAATTTTATCATATTTATATCCACAACAAATCATTGTCTGAAAAGTGCCTTTGGCATGCAGGACCATCAATGCGATGCATGAACACACCATTTACTCAGTGTTAGTGGGGACTGGGAGAGCTTTCTCAAAGCTCCTGCGAATATCTACTGGTGACACGCGGTCCCATGCCACGATGTCACGTTTCACCATTGCTAATCTCTTTTGACCAGCGGTAGGGGTGTCAAAGTCATCTCCATCTTCGCCGTCGATCATCTCTTCGGTCAACCAAGCATCGCGCAAGTAACGCTTGAATGGCGCCATCACCCCGACATCAAGTGGCTGACAAATTGACGTGGCGTTGGGAGGAATGGGACAAAGCAGGCTACCCAACTCCTCGTGGACAATACGGTAGGAGTCATCGTTGACATGAGACGCGAAGTTGTCGAGTAGGACAACGGAGTGGTCGGACAGGTTGTTTGCAAGCAGCGTCCGCAGGTAATAGTTCCACACGGTGTTATCCATCCACGCCTTCTGCTACACAGCGTTGATATGGCCACGTGGAAACAGCGGCAGTTCAGACGTTTCGATGCGGCCGCCTGGAGCTCCACGGATGACAAAGAGGATTGGCAGCTTGTCGCCATTGGCACGCACGGTGAGAACTGCAGTCATTCGAAGAGAATGCTTCTCACCAGTCGATATCTTGGCATCACCCCCTCGAGCAGACCAAATGTACTTGGGCGGCATGTCATAGTAAAACCCAGTCTCATCCACATTGTAGATGGCCTCAGGACCCAAACCCTCGGTACTCGCGGTGGAAATCCTCTGCGAACTTGTCGCGTACCTCGACCAAGGCAGCTTGGCTTTGCTTGTTCTTCCCAGGCCGTTGATGTGAGAAGCCGTGTCGATGGCAGAACCGTTGAAGAAGTCTCAGCAGACTTTGGTATCCGGCGCCAGGCTTTTTCTGCGCAACGTAGGAGCGCAGCCAGTCAGCTTGATGCCGCTTAATCCAGTTGACGATATGCGTTGTCGTCAGGGCTCTTTCTTGTTCACGCATTTCGTTCATGAACAGAACGAGTCCGTCTGGGTCGGGGAAGGTTTCGGGACGGCCACCAGGGACGATCTTCTTGCGCTTTTTGTTACCGTCGTAGGCCAGGATGTCCCATTTCTGGTCAATCCATGTTCGGATTGTTCGACGTGGAATACCCAGTAGTTCAGACACCTGGTAGTCGACGAGGCCAGTTTCCACTAGTCCAAGTACTTCCTGCTTTGTTGCGACAGTGTAGCTGCGCTTTGGTGTATGCTGGGCTCTTCCTGCATTGCGAAATCAAAGCTGACTCTTGTGAGGGCAAAGGTTGCAAGTCAATTTGAAAAATTCGCTCCGGCGGGATAATATTATTATTGTCCAATTATCTGCTCGAATTCGAGTACTCTGTATCTATTGGCTAAAAGGGGGACAGCTGTTATCAAAACTTCGTTAGGCGTACCATTCCCTCTTTCTTTGTACATTTTTGACTGCTGCCTGGAAAACCTCGACCACCAACAACCACGAAGGAAGCAAGGGTATGCGGATAGTACGATCGCATATCGCGCAGTGCATACATCCATCGTAAGTGTTACTTCAATGTGGGTCCTTCATCCTTTGAAAGTGCGATACAGTAGCGGATTTTCTGGCAAGAATGTCGGTCACACTGTTGGATATTTATGACACCAAAGACGACTTCATGACAAGACTTGCGTAAGTGCATGTATGTCTGTTGTACGCATCCCAACCATCTATTTGTTTAACTTTGGGTACTTGGTGTGCTAGTGCATTCACAGTCTGACGTTAACTAGTGGATTGACACCAGGGGACTAGATGAAAGACCATTCATTTTCCAATTTCCATCATGAAGTTCGCACTCCATCTCGCTTTCACCGTGACCGTTGCTGCCTTGGCTCAAGACCAAGTTGTCCGCGGCGACGAGGCCCCCGGTTTCGAAATCCTCGGGGGCCAGGAAGCCCAATTCGGCCAGCACCGTTATGTGGTTGGGCTCAAGAGGTCGTCCAATGATACGACCGAGTGCGGCGGTAGTCTTATCGCCCCCAATGTCGTTTTGACAGCGGCACACTGTTTGACTGGTAAACTACGTGCTGTGGTCGTGGGCACGCACTATTCAACCGGTTTTGCCGACGGGGAACTGGCCAGTGTCACCCAGGAAATCAAACACCCCAATGGCGCCGACGTGGGCATCGTAATCTTGAACCGCAACATCGCGGGCATCCAACCTGTGGCGGTGTCGTTTGAATTCGTTCCGGCGAACGTGCTCACTTGGGTACGCGGCTGGGGATTCGTCACGAGTCGTGGCCCCCATTCGC
>NW_009798696.1:0-2619 GCF_000520075.1 Aphanomyces astaci
GTGTTGGTGGTGGACATAATGTTGGTCGACTGGACGAACGTGGAGTGCTACCAGGTGTGAGCGTGCGCAGAGGAATACGCAGAAGATGGTAGAATAAAGAATGAATTGATAGCGTTAAGACTACTACGCTATCACTAAGCTACGCGCAACCAACCATTGATGTATCGTCGGGGGAACACCTTGGTTGTGCAAGAGGACATCTTGGGCTGCGAAGAGACACCTTGGACTGAAGGGACACCTTGGACTGAAGAGGTGTCGACTAGTCATCCGGTTAGTAACCGGATGATGGGCACGGTTATATTCGCTGTACTCCACTGCCCGCTACTGCCGAGTGCAGTGGTGGCCGCCCTTCCATGTATTTGTCCATAGTACCTATAATTACTAAAATAACGTCGTTTATTTCGCCCAATGACAGAGCCTTCGTCTTAGAGCAAGTGCAACCTTGCTTTATATAATGCGTTCAATCGTTAAAGCTGTGAAAATCACTGGCAGAAATATTGAAAAGCGCAATGCTTTTCTTGGACAAACCGTCATTTTATGCCACTTTTGGTGGCATCCAGACCCACCCTTCGTAATGATGAAATACTTGGATTCAGTGTAATTCTCCACCCTTACGCGAACGCCGACTCGTTTAGAGGGGTGAAAGAGCAGTTCTGTCTAGCTGTTTAGGATCGATGTTAATGGCGAGGATTGCGTGTACTCGAGAGGATGAATGCATAGTCGTTAGCATATCGAATGGCTGGGAAAAGTTGGGGATGAGGATTTTGAAATTTTTTATTCAAGGAGGATGGAATTAGGGTTACTACGGGGGTAGGTAGGTTGTGAGAAGTTGATGCCGCAACTGCTTTAACAGGCTGAATTGTTGACGTTAAAATTCTGGACTTCCGCGGCAAATTAAGTCACCGCTTTAAAGAATTCCTTGCCGCAGGTACGGATGGTCGACACGGGGGCAACGAAATCAGAACCAGCCACTTCGATGGTCAAAACGGGATTCTGGTACGTGTGGTAGAGGTAATCGTCGAATGCCCCGAAGACAGGGTCAAAGGAAGCCACTGCCTGGCCCGTGTACGCGCCACTGGTCGCGACGGCAACGTTGCGGCCGAGCCGTTCAAATTTTTCGTCTTCGCCATTGCCAATGGATTGAGTTGTGTCGCCTTAAGGGTAACGTAGAATGCCAATTGTTGCAATACAACTTTTTTTGCTTTTCAGAGAATGGCCATAATTCCTGATTGAGGCATCCTTTTTGAATCATGAAGTGCCCTAAATTGTAGACAATTTCAGGGCAATCCACCAATTATCAACGTGCAATGTATTTCGCAGAATTGAGCTGTATACAGCTCTTCATATATGCTATACCTCTATAAAGTGGTGTGCCAATTGTTGATGATATTATTTTAGCCTTCGGTGTTGTATGGCTACGAGTATACATATTCAGAGGTTTGTTCTGTGATTGGTGCTTTTCCGATTAAGGGATCAGTGATTGGCTTAGTTTCATACATTTTACAAATTGCCTATTTCACCTTGTTAATGAAGTTTGATTGAAGTTAACAGTAAATTGAGAGTTAAATTGAAGTTAAGTTGATGTTATATTGATGTTATACGGAAGTTATATTGAAGTTACTTGTATGATGACATTTGACAAACATAATACGGTTTTTACACGACCAGCATCCGGTTATAAGGTTTCGTGCGTCGGGCAAATTCCGTTTCCATCGAGAAACTATGAACCACTAAATACAAATATCAAGATATTTGAATTTGACGTGATATAAATCGAATTTGCACGACGCCCGTCAGGCTGTAAGCTAAGCATTTCTATTGGCTATAATGTGAAAAACCACAAAGGTGGTCAAACTCCATCCAGCCACGACAATTTGGAGATAGAAATGCCATGTGACTGATGGAACTTGTTTCAGTAACGTGATGTGGTGAAGTACAGTATATATACCGGTATGTATGTCGTTGAAATGACAGGTCGGTATGAATTTAGTAGTGTGCTCTGTAAATACTCTGGGTTTACAGTACTGATAATTTGGCAGAGAGTACATACTAACTAAACATCCACAGCACAGTTTTACGCTATTAATCTGCCCAGCTTGCAATTGACATTGTGAAACCAAACTATAGAAACCATGTCATGGACGGCTTGACTCCGAATTGAGATTTATATAGACGCACTGCCCAGACCCTAATCATGGCGAAATCGCAAGCTTTTTGGCGTGTTCGTGGTCGCAACGGTAGTACATCGAGCTCGATGTGTTGTGATAAGTTAACTTCATTTTCAACAATACTGCAGGAAAGCGCATAACGTTAGCCTGCAATAGGGCGGCAGACTAGACATCCAAAATATGTCAGTTTTGATACACTTTGCATTTCTACGTGCTCTTTATCCTCCGTTCCTTCCTCACTTGGTTGTCGTGAACGATAACTCGATTTGAAGGCTGACTCTACAACTGAATGCTCTCAACACTCGTGACATACTTACTACATAAAAGGTGGATGTTGAAAACTCTTTCGACAACACTATCGTGGACATTTACCGTGCAGCTCGCAATGCACGCTAACGTTAATTTACCGATATATGGCCACGCAAGTGTGAGCAAACTGTACCGGTAGGAG
>NW_009798696.1:2719-6173 GCF_000520075.1 Aphanomyces astaci
GCTATTAATCTGCCCAGCTTGCAATTGACATTGTGAAACCAAACTATAGAAACCATGTCATGGACGGCTTGACTCCGAATTGAGATTTATATAGACGCACTGCCCAGACCCTAATCATGGCGAAATCGCAAGCTTTTTGGCGTGTTCGTGGTCGCAACGGTAGTACATCGAGCTCGATGTGTTGTGATAAGTTAACTTCATTTTCAACAATACTGCAGGAAAGCGCATAACGTTAGCCTGCAATAGGGCGGCAGACTAGACATCCAAAATATGTCAGTTTTGATACACTTTGCATTTCTACGTGCTCTTTATCCTCCGTTCCTTCCTCACTTGGTTGTCGTGAACGATAACTCGATTTGAAGGCTGACTCTACAACTGAATGCTCTCAACACTCGTGACATACTTACTACATAAAAGGTGGATGTTGAAAACTCGTTCGACAACACTATCGTGGACATTTACCGTGCAGCTCGCAATGCACGCTAACGTTAATTTACCGATATATGGCCACACAAGTGTGAGCAAACTGTACCGGTAGGAGTTTGAGCAAGATTACATCTTTTACGTGAAAGCAAGCGGCCTTGAGCGAAAGACAGAAACGCAGTATAGTGCCGTAATGATTCGTAGAATGGAGGCTTCCTATGTAAGCGCAGAAGAGATATGCGGTATCGACTTCGATACATGACTTCTACATATATACACTTAGGTGTACTTGCCGCGATATGCACCTTGACTTGGCACTCGTAAGCATGGCGAGGCTCTCTGGGCAATGTCTTGGTCGACGCTCACATGAAATGAATTGGCCAATCATATCCAAGGAATTTAATATTTTGACCAATCAGTATCTGTACGCTGGCCGTCGTGCAAATTCCAATTACAATACAACATGTCGTCCAGTTTATGCTGTGAACACTAACGCGGTGCTTTATGCTCGCTCGCCAACTGACTGTACACGATGAGTATCCACCCGTGTCATGATGGAATTGATATGGTTAATCCAACCCAGAGTTGCCATGACGACTTGACTGGCTACGAGGACACCCAGACTAAGCCCAAGTGCCACCGCGATGAGGGATGTCGTGTCGCCGGCATTTCGCTACAACTCAGTTGATGATTCTAAGTACAAACCTATACGGGCTACCACGTACGTTATCTGATGGCGCCATGGGGTTGCACACCAAAGACAGGTGTGGGGCGACCGAAGTTGCGGGAGTCACAAGAACTGGGGCTAACGTTAGCAGAATTGTGAACGTGCTTGTTTTTGGATATCGTTTCTGTTGGACAACAGTATTGTGAAGCGCTTTTATGCTGGCAAATGTTGCATGATATCAGGGGAAATTCCCTGATAACGTTACCAACAGTTTCACTGTTGCGGAAATACAAAGTACAATTCCCCGATTAAAACAGTTCCACTGTTTTATATGGAGGGGTTAAGTGCATCTCAGTGGTTAGCGAGAACTAACCACTGGTGATGCAGTTATCCCGGGGGATTTAGCGCATTAAGTACTTATATGTACGCACCGGGGGTAGGACGGAGTCCCAGGTTACAGGGCTACGGGCTAATAAAAACAGGATTTCGATAAAAACAACCGTGAGATGATTTAAAATGTTAATCGGGGAATTGCTCAAATACAACCCCCCGTTCTTTTTTCACCATCATCAAATGCCGTGTTAATCCTCGATTAAAACTAATGACAAGGTATGCAAGCGTATTCACTAGGGGTTGGGGGGGGTATGAGGTGGATACTGTATTAATTGTTCAAACGATAAGCTTACAGTATTAGGGTCTGGTTGAAGTAAAATCAACATTTTTTTTCGACGACTTTTTGAGTGAGAAAAAGTTGGTGCTGGTTGAAGTAATCCGGTAAAATAATAACTGGTCAGTGTAAATTGTGCCCGGATAGTAGTGGTGTTTCATGGCCAATCACTCATAATGACGGAGCTTGGGCAACTAGAAGTGGCTGCCAAAGACAGCCCGACAGCGAAGAAGCCAAGGGCATCTAAAACAGACTTCGACGCATGTGACGTAGAACAGTCTTAGTTGTGAAATGATGTTGGCATAGTACTGTAGGGCAGAAATACCTTGTCAGTCGTTGTTTCGAATGGATTAAACATTCATCGGTGACTCCTTGTTTGATCTGCCATCGTGTCCGACAACGGCAACCACACAAGCTACTGCTGCAAGTGTAGTTGCGAACGCTACGATATCCCCGGCCTCCATTGTGCTTCGGCGGAAGACTGGTTCGGGGATACTGACGCTCAAGTTGCTATCCGGTATCTATAATATGGGCCAACTTTTCATCTCATTATTAATAACTTGTTGATAATTTATACTAGTACACCTACTCAAATCCAAGTCAAACCACCCACTTTTTCAAAAAGTTGGTATTTCATGAACTTTTTATATAAGTGAGTGCCCACATAGTTAACGAGGAAAAGTGGGTTATTCTTTACTTCAACCAGACCCTTAGGGCACAGCGAATGAATGTCTACAAACTAGTACTGGTATACTGTAGTCTAACCAGCATGGAGTTGTTGGCTCATAGTTAATGGGGCGACTGATTGTCGTCAGGGTAGCTGATGCAGCCGCCATCGACAACCACTTATTGCCACGCATGACCACATCAAATTTCGCTATCACTAACCACTGCGCCAGATTTAGCAGCATATGTACAGCATGGGACAGATAGCTCCACTGATGACGTGTGGCTCCACCACGATTCCCTTGTCAATGCAAATTTCGTGTAGCCATTTGGTGTGGAATGGTTGGCTGGTGAATTGGCCAACGAAATAATTTTGAGTGGATATGTCACAAGGGCGAACGCGATGATAATATTTTACAACCTTGTTTCGACATCGGAACAGGTTCTAACATGTACTGTACACCAAGTCAATACTAACTGTAAGTTAAGTATTTTCCGGGAGTTAAATATGGAGCTACGATTCAGCATCCACGACCCAAAACCAAATAATTCCCTCATTAAACGGTTCCACTGTTGTGCCCGAAATACTGTTTCACACTGTCAATGAGGGAATTATTTCATCCGGATACACCTTTTCTCCAGTAGCCCTGTAACCTGGGACTCCGTCCTACCCCCGGTGAGTACATACGATGCTTAACCCCTAGTAAGAGGTGAGGTGGCCTGAGCATACAAAGTTCCTTAAATCTCGTTGAAACAGTATTTCGGGTCAAAACAACAGTGGGACAGTTTTAATGAGGGAATTGTACTCTCCTTGACGATAGACAGCGAAATCGAAATCCTGCATGAACAGGCGCATTGTCTCTATCACGTGTTCACTCAGGTGTTGTATACTGTATTGACTGTGAGCCATTATACTTGGCGTACCACATTTTGGCAAACTACGTTCTATCCAAACAGGAGCCTGATGTATGTACTATGTACACGTATCAGTCTCGGTTGGTGATCATACTCGCTACTGTACTACTAGTACA
>NW_009798697.1:0-3288 GCF_000520075.1 Aphanomyces astaci
TGAAGTTGTACAGTTCTGGTACGGTACTGTATACTGGTCAGACCAACACGTTCTCATTTACCACTACGTACTGTAGTAGTAGAGGACTGCGGTGGAGAGCATCAGACTTGTTTGACTTTGTGAGCACAATTTTGGGCCTGTACATTGTGCGACAATTGCGTTACAAGGGTGGACAGACCACGAACAATCTGTCAACGACCCGGCATATCCAGCTCCATTCATAGACATGTTTAGCACACAGTGGCAGATGTGCTGCACTAATTGATCAAAGCAGTTACCAGTACATCCACTTCGATGATGGTGACCCCAGGGGACGCGTCACTTATCTCCGATCGATTTGTACTGACAGTGAGCGTACTTCTCTACTGCAGTGTATCATCTCCCCTCCGACCGTGGATCAAGCTTTGTATCCGAACTCGCCACGACCATGTACGCCTCGCTTGGCTTCAACAAGCACACTAACTACGAGGAAAACGGGATAAAAATGCCCAATGGTAGCCCCGTGCGTTAATCTTCCCTTACGAGCATGCGCGATAAAACTGGTAGAACGAGTTGCATTGCACGAGATAGCTAAAGTGAAATAGGCCACCGAACCATGCAAACTCGCTCGGATAACAATACTATTGTGGTAATAATATACATTGAATGTTAGAACCCTACATGACTGGTTCTATCTTCATGGCGACATCGACGATTTGGTCGATGACGCCGAGGTACTTGTGCGTGTACGTCCGTGTCAAGTGGTTGGTGTCCTTCATGATGGGTCGTCCGAGGTCGTCCACCACCCCACACGAGTCGTTCCAGCAGTAGTTGTCCGAGTAGTCTATCAAAGTGGCGTTGGCAGCTGCGGTGGCCTTCTCGATCAGCCCCAGTAGCCACTTGTGTTTTAGTCGAAACGCGGCCTTGGACACGGGACTCACATCGCCGACGTCGTTGCCGCTGAGCATGTGATACGGGTTGAACTGTTCGCCTTCCACGTTGATGGTGGCTACAAACACCTTGATGCCCAGCCCTGTCAACTTGGTCATGTCTTGCTGGAACTTGTTCATGATGGTCACCACGTCCTTGGGGCGCTGGTACGTGCACTTGTCTTGGTATCCCATCTTGCAGCACTTGGGCTTACCCGCAACGCTCCGGTCCGAGTCCAATCCCCCCGGGCGGAGGAACTGTGGCCAGTTCATCGAGTGCAGAAATACTTTCGGACGAACTCGCTCCACCACTGCCATGACGCTATTGTAGTGCTCTTGGCAGGTCAAGGCGGGCGTCCCGTCCAATGATTTGAACACGACCGTGGGAAAGTTGGACCGGTTGCGGGCGCCGTGTCTGTCTTCGAATGACCGCAGAAACCGCGGCTTGACCTGGTTCGCATGCGAGTCGCCGTAGGCAAACACGAGGTTTGGCTGTCCAGGGTTCATCATCATGGTCGCGTGGGTGGTGCCGAAGGGGGCGTCGACAGGCGCGGGTGCAAAGCCGACGTCCACGTTAAAGTCCCCAGGTGCGGTCATGATCTTTCCGTATGAAGGGTTGGCAATCCGACTGAACCGATTCGAGTTGGGGGCGTCGGGGGGCGCGATGACATCGTCAGGGGCGACCATGGCGGCGACCACCACTTGGTCAAGCACAGTCAGGTACTTTGCTGCAAACTTGGGTGTGAACACGTTCGAGTTGCGCCGGACGGGCACGCCGCTCGGGTCCACTACTCTGCACGTGTCCTCCCAGCACAAATTCTCGGAGAAGTCGATGACAGTGGCGTTGGCTCCAGTGATCGCAGCTTCCACGAGGTCAATCAGCCACTTGTGGTTGGTTCGAAATACGGAGCGCTTCACGCTGCGCACGGGGCTGTCCAAGATAAACTTGGGGTCGAACTCGTTGCCTTCAGGGGCGACAGTCGTCACAAATACCTTAGCACCGATACTCACCATGTCGGTGAGGTCGCTCTGGAACTGCGTCAAGATGTCCTCGACGTCTTTCGGGTTCTGGCCCTTGCACGAGTCGCCGTAGCCCTGCAGACAGCACGGCGGGCTCTTGTGCGCTGGTTGCCACGCCGCCCCCCCCGGATGCAGATGCGCGAGCCAGTTGATGCTCATGAACACGACATTTGGCCGGACTTTCTTGATCATCTGGTGCTGGTAGTCTATCCACCAGATGCACTTGGCCAGTGGCGGGTAGATGGATGACTTGAACGCGATGGTGGGAAAATCGATGGGGTTGGTGTGCAACGCCAGCTGCTGGAACCGCGGCTTGACCATGTCCAAGTGCGCATCTCCCAGAGCGATCACGAGCGCCCGGTCTTCTTGGCCAAGGTTGATCAGACGACCTTCGGCACTGTACTCGACCATGTGATTCTTGGGAATAGGAAGACCAATGTCTGGCAGTAGGTCGAGCTCCGCCGCGATGATCGAAGCATGCGTTGGATCTTTCGTGGCATTCTCACGGCTGACGTTGGGGATGTCTGGCACCAGGACAACTGTGATATTGGGCGTAAACACTGTCGCAGACAACGCCGCACGCGCATTTATGGCTTGCTGCGAGTACGAGAACGAGTCTGGGCTTATGAGGACGGTCCCTGCCAATAGGGACATGCCCAGCATGCAGCCCATTAGAGCTGGCACGACCCACTGACCCTTGTGTCTTCTCAAGCTGTTTTCAAAGTGGTACACGGAGCTCAGACTCAGTGCAAACGCCAGTCCTAGCATCGCCAGGGGCGTCATGTAGTTGGGCCGGAAGTCCGGGTTAGGAAACCGCAACTTGGCAAAGACTAAGAGTGGCCAGTGCCACAAGTACAGGGCGTAACTGAGCTTGCCCACAAACACCATAGACGGCAGACTGAGCACCGATTGGTTGAACCATGGAGTAGGGCCTGCGAAGATCAAGAGGGCAGCGCCAAGTGTGGGCAGAACCGCCCAGTAGCCGGGGAAGGCAGAGGATTCGTCCAGACAAGCAAAGCCCAGCACGATGCAGCCGATCCCGACCCAAGATAAGGTAGTGGCTTGGTGGTCGCTGGTGGGATTTCTCACTGGTTTGGAACTGGTGGGGACGGACGCGTACTGGGTTTGGGTGAGGCGAATGTGGTTCACATACGCCAGTAGCCCCCCCACGCTCATCTGCCAGAACCGACTCAGGGGAAAGTAGAACGAGAACTTGTTGGTGCCGTGGAAGCCCAAAAACAGGATGTTGCAAATGAAACTCAACGCCAGCACCGCCACCTGCAACACCACGGCCGATCGCACCGACAGCCGCGTCAGAATGGATACAAAGCACGGCCAGAAGATGTAGAACTGCTCCTCC
>NW_009798697.1:4013-5252 GCF_000520075.1 Aphanomyces astaci
TGGCCTGTTGTGAAATGGTGCTGTGCAGGCCCCTGGTATAATGCTGGACGAGAAGTTCGCAGGTTCATGCTATTCTAAGTAAGCAATGGTCTTTTGACTAATCAACATAGTATTAATTGTACACATTTTTTTTCGCATAATCGTCGGTAACATACTGTACGATGTTGTACAGTTCTGGTACAGTTCTACAGTTGCCAACAAATGAAGATGTCCTTCGTAATGTACTGGGCAACAGCATTACCTTTGGAACTTACTCGATCTAATTACGCTTACATGGTCGTGGCGAGTTCGGATACAAAGCTTGATCCACGGTCGGAGAGGAGATGATACACTGTATTTGCAGTAGAGAAGTACATTCACTGTCAGCACAATATTCGATCGGAGATAAGTGACGCGTCCCCTGGGGTCACCATCATCGAAGTGGAGTACTGGTAACTGCTTCGATCAATTAGTGCAGCACATCTGTCACTGTGTGCTAAACATGTCTATGAATGGAGCTGGATAGACCGGGTCGTTGACAGATTGTTCGTGGTCTGTCCACCCTTGTACTAGGTCGGTTCAAAGTCAATATTTGTAACTTTTGCTTTCTACACCAGAAAAACTTGGTGTTAGTATAGGTATGATTATATTCAGTTCATTCTTCAAATTTGCATTTTGAACCGCCCTAGTCGATATTAAACGTGATTAGATCGAGTAAGTTCCAAAAGTAATGCTGTTGCCCAGTACTTAGATATATTGTGCGTTAGTTTTACCATTGCAAACACACACACACTCTGTGTGTGTGGCGTGTCAAAGTTTCCGATACCTTAGTGGAGGTACTGAGTACTTTAGTGAGTTGTAGTCAGTTGGCGCCTCGTGGTGTGTTAAACCTCACTAATAGAAAGCAAAAGTTACAAATATTGACTTTGAACCGTGATAGTCGATACTAAACGTAATTAGATCGAGTAAATTCCAAAGGTAATGCTGTTGCCCAGTACATTACGAAGGACATCTTCATTTGTTGGCAACTGTAGAACTGTACCAGAACTGTACAACATCGTACAGTATGTTACCGACGATTATGCGAAAAAAAATGTGTACAATTAATACTATGTTGATTAGTCAAAAGACCATTGCTTACTTAGAATAGCATGAACCTGCGAACTTCTCGTCCAGCATTATACCAGGGGCCTGCACAGCACCATTTCACAACAGGCCACCAACGTGGAACCTCCCATGCCGCCCAACGACCACCCGCGT
>NW_009798697.1:8685-9246 GCF_000520075.1 Aphanomyces astaci
AGGAGGGGAAGTTGGTGGTGGGAATCATCACCAAATCGATCAAGCCAGCACCGCTCCAGCTGGCCGTGACGAAGCAGCTGCAACTGCAGCGGAACAAAGTGCTCAAGTCAGACGTGTTTCGCTACGTCAAGTGGCTGCGGCAATTCGCCATTAGGTACCAGCTGTATGGCGGCATGGACGAAGAAAGACCTTCGAAGGCGCCGGCAGAGGAGCCGCGAAAGGAAAACACGCGGCCTCGTCTACGTTTCAGCCCGGTCCCCGAAGAAAAGCGGCCCAGTGGCGCGTCTGTCGCGCCTCCTACTTGGCGTGCCGACAAAGAGACGAGCCGCCGAAGCCCAAGTGCCTGAAGTGTCAGTCGACGGCACACAGACGCGGGAACACCCTGGCATTACAGATACTGCGGTAAAGAAGTTGATGGACGACTTCCATCAGGCGCGCCATCGGTCGGTGAACTTCGTGTCGAGCCCGAAGCCTGCGAACAGCATGGAGTGCCAAGCGTCGATCGAGGACGTTCTCACGCTTCCTAAAGTGTTGCTGGACTCTGGGTCCGACGAGACGTTG
>NW_009798698.1:0-5606 GCF_000520075.1 Aphanomyces astaci
AGACTGGTCACGCTCACACTGGCAATGTCCACCTGCATACAGTAAAAACAACAAATGGTCGGTAACGTCCATTTTGAATATTCAGTCGCAATACCCCATCAATCGTGATACGCCCAGACGACGCTGGCACCATGCGAAACAAAGCTGCCATTAACGAACTCTTGCCCGACCCTGTCCGGCCACATATGCCCACTTGGTGGCCTGGCTCAACGTTGATCGAAATGTTGGTCAAGACCAAATCCAACTGGTCTCGGTATCGCATCGAATACGACTCGAATGCAATCGCGCCTAAATTAACAGTAAACCACCGTATCCACTTATCCACAATTCCCCACAAACTTGCAACTCGCACACGCCATACAAGCGTACCTTGCGACGGCCAATCATGTACGTCAGCCCCTTCGTCCTCCGCATGTTCGCTCTCCAACTGGTTGTAATGGTTCAATCTTTCCACGGAGGTCATCGAGTTGTCCAACCAGGCAGAAAAGATGGCTACTCGGGACAGAAGCACCGACAGCTGCGTCGAGTATGTCAGGGACAGCCCCGCCGCCGCCAGTCCCACGGATGACTTGGTGAGAACAGTCACGACGGCACATGTACCGACGATAAGCGACCCGAGAAAGTCGAGCCGCATCTGAAACCACCGCGCGTAGAACCGCACGTTGAAGTCAATAGCTTCGCGCTGTTTGTGTGCAAAACTCGGTGATTTTGCAAACGCTCGGATCGTGCTCAGGCCCTGGTAGGTCTCGCTCACAAGGGAAATCAGCGGCGATTTCGTCACGCCATCCAACCGTTTGATCTCATTGGCCGCCTTGTTGTACCCGGTTTGGGCGGCAAAGTACACGTACCCCACAGGCACGTGTCGTCGCTGCGCAAACCACCAGCACAGACAGGATGCTGAACCCAAACTGCCACACACACAAGCCAAAATGCGGCAAATTCGAGGTCGAAAATCGATTGAGGACGCGACCCCCGGCTTGACGTCGAAGAACGTGGGGACGGGGGCGCGAAGGACGTTGCGCAGGACTTTGGAGTGGAAGTTCTTGGAGCACAACATGGCTGTGATCAGTGTGAAGATGGAACGGCCGTAGACCATCACCACGGACGCCCCAGCGAGTGCCACGTACCCCCACCCATACGCTAGGCTCAACGGGCCGTTCCGAGCCCACACACTCATAAACCAATCCGTCATCGATAACGTCACTTGTGAAATCGTAAACAACACCGTCATGACAAACCCGACCAAGTACCTACACCATATAAAGTTCCCTTTATAAAATGGCATCAACTGTGGTGATTTTTGGCGTTGGTTATGAACAGGCGTCGGCTACAAAGTTTGATCATAACTTTGTAATGTTATGAAGAGGCGAAGTTTGACCATAACTTTGTAGTCGATGCCTGTTCATAACCTGTAGAAGGTCTCGTTTTTCAAGTCTCGGTTGAAGTAGTAGCTCATGTTAGAGCTCATTAGGGAGATTTCGCAATTCAATCCGTGTTCGCGTCCGTGAGAAAAATGACACGGGCACGACCACGGACACGGATTAAATTTAGACGATTTCGCTGTATAAATAGGTTTCCGCGTCCGGAATAAACATAAGGAATCTGCTACTTTGCAATAATGCTGTCGTCAAGCGTTCTTGCTTCGCGAGGCCTGCCCGTCATCGCAGACTTCTGCTCGCACATTCCTACCATCGGTCAACACCATCCAAATACACAGAATCCTTCTGGAACTTTTCGTGGTTGTCGAGGATCAGGTGGAACCTGTGCGATGTTTTCTTGCTGTCAACGTCGAGCTTGGCAAGAGAAGCCAGGAACTTTAAGCAAGTTGCACGCGAGCACCCCCCAAGACTTCATGACCATATGTTGGAGGAATAGTCGCTCGTGGTTGGCCTTTATCCACAGCGCCAAGTCATCCTCGCTTATCAACCTGCTCATACTGTAGCACACGAAACCATCGACCTGTTCGGATAACCTCTATTTCTTATGATTATCCGAATCCGTGATTGCTGCTCTTTTCACAGATTCCGCTATAAAGTTTCATCAGTTTCCGTGATTGTACTAATTACTGAGGGTAATTATTACGGAAACGGACACGGATTACTTTGCGAAATCTCCCTATTAATTGACCGCTCCTACGACGACCTAACCCTGTAGAAATGGGTGTGGTCGCTGCTCATTGGATATAATTCGTTGTGCTCAGATTCTTTTTGTATACGCTAAGCTTAACAGCAATTCCAAAAGAACCAGCCACCGTGGTCTAGCAGTTTGAACATGGGGTCCGAGAGGTCACCAGTTCAACCCCAGCTTTTTGCCCACTTTTTCCCCATTAACCAGGACTTCTATAGCGTAGCGTAGATAGACTTATACGTATAGTAGCGTAGATAGAGTGTAGAGCGACTTGCACCAAAGCGAGCGCTGTGGCGCGACGCCATCGTGCCCCACGGGGACTTCCTATCTTTTCCTCTCGTCGGGAAAAGCGGCAGGTAGGCCGTAGGCCGTGCCGCTCCCAGACGAGGCCTCTTCAACGAGTAGTACCTTAACTTGGAGTTTGTATAGCTCTCAAAATCTGAGAAAATGAATTATAGCCAATGAAAACAGCCCAAAATGGGTTAGGTCGTCGTAGGAGCGGTCAATTAATGGGCTCTGCTCATGTTTGGAGGTGAAAATTTGAATGCCTCTAAAACTACAATAGCCAAGTTCATGCTGTAATCCTATTGGTTATTACATCCTCACTGCACATCACAACCTGCTAATCCTATTGGTTAATTAAATTGCATTTTCAGTGATTTTGATTGATTTATGATATCGTTGAAGACGCGCTGCTCCTACGATTTCGTCGTTTTCTAACACAAATAGAAATCCAAAATGTCATGTTACAAATACGAAGATACTTCGAAATATTTTATCCCTGAGAACAAATTGTTTCCAAGTTCACTATTCGTCCATTTCACCTATATATTTCCTACGAATTTCAACTTTTCCTGAAGTACAGTACAGTAGACGGAAACTCTTGGTATGCTTGGCCAAACAGCTGTGGCCAATTCCATCAACTGTACTGTTTACAGTTAGTCTTGAACCATATAAAGTTCCCCTTATAAAATGGCACCAACTGTGGTGATTTTTGGCGTCCATTTGTAAGATTATGAACAGGCGTCGGCTACAAAGTTTGACCATAACTTTGTAGTCGACGCCTGTTCATAACCGGTAGAAGGTCTTGTTTTTCAAATGTCGGTTGAAGTAGTAGCTCATGTTTGGCGGTGAAAATTTGAATACCTCTAAAACTACTATAGCCAAGTTCATGCTGTAGTACAGTATGCGAGGTTGTTATTACTTGTAAAGGGTTGATTCAATACTGGAGCATGCAACGATGACCGATCTGCGTGTCTTCACCAGTCTATAAGATGACAACAGACATGGTTGCGCCATCAAACCATGCACAACAGCACGTTGCCATATATTCCCCTCGCTTGTTTACAAAGCTAGGACCGCCAATGTGTCATACACTTGAGTAATAACTACTCCGAGTAGTTCAAGTAGCCCACGGACGACGCAACTCGAAGAACAAGACGGACGATACAAAAAAAAAAGGACACCAAATAAATGATCTCTTTCGATCCCAATCCACACTTTTCCATTTGCTTTTCATTGATCATGAAGTCAATTGCTTGCTTTGCTGCCGCGCTGTTGTTGGTTGGCTCGGCTGTCCCCGCCAGTGCCGATGAAGTCGCGTGGCGCTTCTAGTCTGCGCAAGACTACCCGCTCTCGGAATGGAACTCGAACCTGTATGCCGACGTCAAGAAAGACAACTTCAACGAGTGGTGGCTGTACAACGAGGACATCCTAGAGCTCCGCAGCAACAGCAACCCGCGCGTGTGTCTCGACGCGTACCCCAAGGACGGCAAGTACTGGGTCCACACGTGGGAGTGCGACGGTGCTAACCCCAACCAGCGGTGGCACGTGGACATGGCCAATCACCGCATCCAACACGCCACGCACCCAAACGTGTGTCTGGACGCCGACCCCACGGCCCCCGAGCACCAGGTCCAAGTGTGGGAGTGCCATTCCCACGACGTTAACAAGAACCAGTACTGGTCCGTGGTCCAGGAGGTCGGCTACTTGCACCGCAAGGGCCTGTTCCTGACCAATACGCAGCGCAACGACATAGAGGGGGACATTTCGTTTGCGCCGCTGCTGCCGGAAGACGCAGAGAATCCATTCCCGAACGAGTGGCACCAGGAGTGGGCCTAAAACCGCGACTTCCACCTGGTGCGGTCCGACGACGACGACTACTGCCTCGACGCGGACCAGCCGTGGAACGGTGGTCACGTGCACGCATGGAAGTGCAGCCACACCAACGAGAATCAAAAGTGGCAGTACGATGTGTACACCAACCAGCTGCGCCATTTCAAGCACAATGGATATTGCCTCGACATCAACGACGAGACCGGCGCGCGGCCCCACCTCTGGCAGTGCCACCCCCCGACCCACAACTTCTACTCCTTCCAAACGTTTGACCTGTTCCAGACCTCTTCGTCGTTCAATTAACGGCCGCTTTATTCATTTTAGTGTTGTTTTTGAATATATTGCAGTTAACTGCAGTAACAAGTGTTTGACTTGAGGTTGGAGTTTGGAGGTCATCGTAGCCACCGCCGGTTGACTCATCAAATTCGTATACAGATAGTGCGCAAGTACTTTAGCCAAGTTAGCCTCGTTGTAAGAGCAAGCAATTCAAGCATTTCGGCTATGGCTGCATTAATTAGTATGCCCTGTTGTCCACGCAGCTGTTCGGAACGATGAGGCTGCAATGTGTTAAGGGAATTAATCCATGCCGAGACGTATCCGGACAAAATACTGTCAATCCAAAAAATGTCGATCATTAACCAGAAAAAGCAAGGTGAAATAGGCAATTTTGTATGCAGCTGCACTTCACAACCTGCTAATCCTATTGGTTATTACATCCTCACTGCACATCACAACCTGCTATCCTATTGGTTAATTAAATTGCATTTTCAGTGATTTTGATTGATTTATGATATCGTTGTAGACGCGCTGCTCCTACGATTTCGTCGTTTTCTAACACAAATAGAAATCCAAAATGTCATGTTACAAATACGAAGATACTTCGAAATATTTTATCCCTGAGAACAAATTGTTTCCAAGTTCAGTATTCGTCCATTTCACCTATATATTTCCTACGAATTTCAACTTTTCCTGAAGTACAGTACAGTAGACGGAAACTCTTGGTATGGATAGATATACTACTCTGGTCCACAATGACTGTGCCAAAGTTTAGACTTGGATATAGTATAGGGAGCGGTTCAAGAATATCTTGAAAATTGTATTGGATTCTGAAAACGCATAACTGAGTCGGCAAATACAATTGTATTTTTATTCAACGACGAAAACTACTCATTCAAGAGAATTGACCAAGCCCTCAAGGTGAATTTCTTTGCCCAGACGACAGCTCAAGTGAACTAAGGCCTCTTCATACGTCGTCGAGTTGCATTCAACAGTGAAAGAGGACAAGTTCTTAATAGTCGTGTCCTTATTCATGTGTGGAAGCTTATAGTCGTTGCTGCCTTGAATTTCAATTGACTTTTCCAGGA
>NW_009798698.1:9294-10104 GCF_000520075.1 Aphanomyces astaci
CCTGTTGTCCACGCAGCTGTTCGGAACGATGAGGCTGCAATGTGTTAAGGGAATTAATCCATGCCGAGACGTATCCGGACAAAATACTGTCAATCCAAAAAATGTCGATCATTAACCAGAAAAAGCAAGGTGAAATAGGCAATTTTGTATGCAGCTGCACTTCACAACCTGCTAATCCTATTGGTTATTACATCCTCACTGCACATCACAACCTGCTATCCTATTGGTTAATTAAATTGCATTTTCAGTGATTTTGATTGATTTATGATATCGTTGTAGACGCGCTGCTCCTACGATTTCGTCGTTTTCTAACACAAATAGAAATCCAAAATGTCATGTTACAAATACGAAGATACTTCGAAATATTTTATCCCTGAGAACAAATTGTTTCCAAGTTCAGTATTCGTCCATTTCACCTATATATTTCCTACGAATTTCAACTTTTCCTGAAGTACAGTACAGTAGACGGAAACTCTTGGTATGGATAGATATACTACTCTGGTCCACAATGACTGTGCCAAAGTTTAGACTTGGATATAGTATAGGGAGCGGTTCAAGAATATCTTGAAAATTGTATTGGATTCTGAAAACGCATAACTGAGTCGGCAAATACAATTGTATTTTTATTCAACGACGAAAACTACTCATTCAAGAGAATTGACCAAGCCCTCAAGGTGAATTTCTTTGCCCAGACGACAGCTCAAGTGAACTAAGGCCTCTTCATACGTCGTCGAGTTGCATTCAACAGTGAAAGAGGACAAGTTCTTAATAGTCGTGTCCTTATTCATGTGTGGAAGCTTATAGTCGTTG
>NW_009798698.1:10267-10584 GCF_000520075.1 Aphanomyces astaci
AGCGAGGAACATCACCTTGGTGATGAACGCTTTCGACCTCACAGCACGAAGGGCCAACTCTTCGTCGTCGTAAACGTAATATCGTCTTTTCACCTTCGTTAAATAGAACCACTTCTCGTCAACATGCACGTAATTGTGCATGTCGACGAAGAGAATGGTTCCATCTCGCGAAGGCTTCAAGAACGACATCGCAAACTCGAGCCTTGTACGCTAGTTGGCTTCAGTGAGGTAGGGCTTGACGTAGCTTGAGCGGGCCTTGAGCCGCGCAACTTAATGACTGTGCAGGCGACTCGACAACTCCACGTTACATACAAATG
>NW_009798699.1:0-3631 GCF_000520075.1 Aphanomyces astaci
GCTCCTTTGGATTGACTTGGTGGAAGCTGTCCTGGTGACTCCGGGATTTCGCACCACGGATGCTGCTATTCTCACCCGGTCGATCCTCCGCTTACTACATACGTCTTTGCTGGGGGAGCCCTTGGAGTCGCTGATCAACGAGTATGGCCAAACCCCGACGAGTGAGAACGCCCACCGTTTGGCCACCGCAGTGTTCCAGTCCACCAAATTTTCAGCCCGACGTTAGTGGAAGCCGTGGATATGATGGTGATCGGTTGTGACAGTATCAATGATACAGCAGCATTGTATGGATGGACATTTAAATTACCAATTCTTTGATGCCTTCATGAAACGCTTGACGTGTTGTGCTTTGGATTGCTTCAGTACCAAACAAAATACTCCTGATTTTAATACACCCTATAATCTCCACGGACCGAACGATTCGACCCATACAGTAGTACAGTACCGGTAACCAGTACATACTAACGTAGAATGCCAATTGTTGGGGTATGTGCCAATAAAAGTCGTATCGAAATCCACCAATCAGGAAGCTATTTTGTTTGGCGGCAAAACCTGCAAAACATAATCACACTTTGTCAGTGACACTTTCGTCTTCGCGCCCACGATGGCCCCTCCCGGCAAGAAGCGCCGGTACACGCCCGAAGACCTGGAGCAAGCAGTCCAGGAGGTCGTTGGTGGAATGCGTGGGACAGAAGTCGCTCACGCTGCCAACATTCCGTACGAAGTTGTCATGCGCAGGGTTCGACTCATCAAGGCCGGCAAGGAAGTCGTCGTCCAACGCCGTGGACCAAAACCAAACCTCGCGAAGTCATGTGAGGAAGATCTGGTGGCATGGATTTCGGGGATGCAATCCCGAGGTTACCCAACTAGCCGCTATACCATTTTGGTCAAGGCCAACCAAATTCTTCGGCACTTGGACCCTCTTGGTTCCCTGACGGGTGGCTGGTATCGGCGATTCTTGCAGCGACACCCACAGCTGACCAACCGCGTTGCCCAGGTCATATCGTCCGCCCGAAACAGCATCGACGAAGCAGGAGTGGCGTTGTTGTTCGACTCCATGGGCGAAGCGATGAAGGAGCACAACTTTACGGCGGATCGGATTTTCAACATGGACGAGACGTCCTTCGCATCCCGGCGGAAGTCTAAGGACGTCGTGGCGTTGAAGGGCTCACGGAACGTTTGGGCTAAGACTGTTCCGACAAATTTTCATCTGTCGATTGTTGCGTGCGGCAGCGCCGACGGCATGATCCTGCCTCCGTTGTTTCTTTTGCCTGGTGAATCTGTCAACAAGGACTTGGGTACCTACTGTTCGGTACCTGGTGCTACTGTCACTACGACCCCGAAAGGGTTTATGAATGAAGATTTATTTGAGAAGTGGATTGAATATTTTTCTTCTATTGTCGATGAAACCATTCAGCGTCCGATTTTGCTTGTATTTGATGGATTAGCTTCGCATTATTCCACAGAAATTGTTACATTGTGTGCGAAGTTGGACATTATTTTAATGTGCCTGCCTTCGAATGCTACGCATCTTTTTCAACTGTTTGATGTTTCCGTGTTTGGTCCGTACAAGAACGCAATCCGTCGAGCAATCTTTGACGCCATGGTTGCTAATGGTACAAATGATTTGCTCAATACATATGTTTCAATTGCTAACATAAATTCAACACTTTTTAGAAACCGGAGACATGCACTCCATCTCGAAGGCTGCCGCAATTACAATCGCTTCCAACGCATGGACATCGCACATCCTGTCGTCGAATGTTGTCAGCGGGTTTCGTACTGCTGGCCTTTTCCCGCTATCGTTGGAGCAAATGATGAAGCGATTCAATTTGTTCCAAAAGGCGGGAGTACCTGCAGCGTATGTTCACGCTGAGTGGCTAGAGCAACAAGACGCCCTTCGACGTCAGCTACTGGCGTTGCCTGCAGAATATGCAAAACGCCTGAGTCTGAAACGAATCACCGTAGCGGGACGCATTCTTACCTTGGCCCTGATGCAAGAGATCGACAAAACGAAAGAAGAGCGCGCCAAGGCTGCTAAAGAGACCAAAGCTCTGAAAGCAAAGCGCGCCAAACGAAAGGCGAAGCGACGTACCTGCGACGTGGACGACGTAGACGGCGCGGCTACAGCCCAGGACGACGACGAAGGGCCACCCGACAGCGAAAGAACGCAGGACACCGCATGCGACCAGCAGGACCAAGGACCGCCGACTGCACTTAACCGTGTTGTCCTACAAGAAGCAGTAGTTTAATAGATCGTCTTTTCATATCATTTGCCTCCTGAACTTACTTCTCACAAGATTTTGGTCTTGACGGCCCGTGGAAAATTGGAAAATGATCTTGTCCACGAACCGACACGCAGAATTCACCTGCAGAATACATAACCTGTCGCCTTGAATCTTTTGCTGGCCATAACTAATAACCTAACCGCACAAATTGTAAGCAATTTAGTATAGTGAATCCAAGTGTAAAAGCTACAACTTTAACTGGCACAGCCAAGTAGAGCATTTTCGCGTATAAAATGGTCAATTTGCATGTCTAGACCACCGCAAAACATGATAAATTGACGATGCCGCCGTTGACTTTCAAATTCTACAACGATAGGAAGTTGCAGAATGCGATTTCGATGCCTCAGTCCGAAGACATGCCCATTCTCCTGCAAGGGAAAAAAGTTGTACTACATTAATTGGCATTCTACGTTACAAGGCATTACACTTGTGACTGGGAGGAAGACTCATTGCTCGTGAAATGCAACGATGATCACATCGACCAATATCCGGATGAATTTCTATCATCTTGGTCCTCGTGTCGCTGGAAAGAAGCGCCGCAAGCGAAAGGCGAAAACATGCTCAAAGTTGCGATTGTATTTATGTGTTGCAATAGCCGTGTTGATTGGCCCAAATACATGCGTTTTCAACCACTCATTATCACACCCTGTTGCGATACTACTAGTAGTATTAATACAATATTCTACTCCTGTGATGGCGGTTGATGCATGGAGCATTGAGATATTATGTAGGCTGTGTATGAGAGCAAGATCATGCGATGTGGTATCCCGCACTCGGTCAATTCGAACAGGTCTAGACTTCAGTAACATCACCACTTGCCTGTTAAACCAATGAATGTGGTCATCCCTCATTCCACCATCAGTCCGTGTCGGTGCCGTACACCTCCCTACTGGAGTAGTCACGTGGTTGCGTGGGCGGGTGGCGCAAGACGTCTTGGTGTCACCCATCGCAAGTGCTGAAACCGCCACTTCAGCACTTGCGATGGGTTCCTCCTACTGTACCAAGACGTCTTGCGCCACCGCATTGGCCCACCAGAGCCGTCATGGCATTGCGACCCAACCGAGGCCACAACATAATGTTAGCTGTAAGGGAAGAACCACATTGGATATAGTCGGAGTGAACTCATCAGCAGCACAATCCTCTCGAGCAGCTCTCTACAAAATTCAAACAGTTCAAAATTGTAACCTCTTCTGCCAGTATTATAGCCAATCGTGTGTAAGAAGAAAGGTGTGATGGACTCTAATTGGATATTTAAAAGGAGCACCTTGCGAATTCCATTAACATGTAACAAGTCATCCATCGCACCCCTTGGAAACAAATATGAATATCAACTCTTACGGGGA
>NW_009798700.1:0-3681 GCF_000520075.1 Aphanomyces astaci
GCGCACCAAGGATTGATTCAAGCGTCGACGGGACTCATTCCATTCGAAGTGGACACGGGCAGAAAGTTGCGTAACCCCGTTCTTAATCAAGTTGAAACTTTGAATGAGTACGCGAAGAACTTTTCCGAACAACGTAAAGCATTAGTCAAGATGACACCTGAGAACCTTGACAAAGCACAGGCTCGTCAAAAGAGCTACTAAGACAAAATGCGCTCCAAATTGGAGTTTCGCGAAGGCGAGTTTGTAATGCTAGCAGCACGCAACGTCCCCATCAAGCATGAGAAGTTGGTGAACAAGGATGAGAAACCAAAGTTAGTACCGAAGTTCATTGGGCGCTTCAAGATCATAAAAGTCATCAACCCGAATTCTATGAAGTTGGATTTGCCTAAGAGCATGAAGCGTCTTCACAACGTCTTCAATGTCGATCGACTGAAGATTTGCCCTGGCCAAACCGATCGGTTTACCAACCGACCCATACAGTGGCCACGAAGTCTTCATCGTCGAAGAGCTGCTTAAGCAACGGCAGTTCAACCGCAAGAAAGTGTACCTCGTCAAGTAGCATGGCTTGACCGAATACGAAGCGACCTGGAAACTTGAGCGGGACATCAAACATGTTTCCCATTTCAAGCGACTGGTCCAAGATATGTGAGCAAAGAAACAAGCGGCGAAGTCGATAACCGGGGGAGAATGTAGCGACATCACTCCAGTGGCGTCACAGGGTTATCAACCAATGAGAACAGACGTCACTGTTGACGTCAGTTTACAACCAAGCTCGATTGGCGTGCGGCGTGCTAGTCAGAGAAGTCATGCATGTAGATAACGCCAATCAATCAGTTTACAATTCCCTCTGCGTTATCAACTCCCTACAAGTTCCCTGTAGTAGTGTCACTGTGTATGCGCTCAATTCAGCGAGTGGCTCAATATATTTCGGGGCGCAATCCATATATTTCAATACAAAATGTAAATCTATCTGACTTTCGACGTAAAATGCCATTGTTGGTCGATCAGGCTCCAACTTCCATGTCTTCCATGTTCTCGGCGCGGCCGAATGCAGTGGCTCATAGTGGAGGGCCTTGTACGTCAGGACACGTTCCTGCGGTGCACGATTTAATGTCGTGGAGGACATCTCGATCTGGTGCTCCAAGGTCAGATTGGCGCGGACCTCCTTCAGAGCCATCTGACAGTCGCATTCGATCCATGTGCAGATCATATCTACATTCCACTGAGAGAGGAGGCGGGGTTTGTAGTCACCTAAAATGTATGAGTTTAGAAGTCACTGTGATTGTTACCTCGCTGTTTGGAGTGAGTGATTTCAGGTTCAGCCAACCTCGAGCAGTTGATGGTTTGAGTCCGTTCGCTTCTGCAACTGCAGCCCAATCGCCATCCATTTCGTAGATGTCGACAATGTGACGCTTGGCAGACTCTGATGCCTTTTTGTACTTGCCAAGGCGGCGTGGCTATGAACACGTCAACTCGGTACATAGGGTATGTGGGGGAGCGTACTGGTATGGCAAGCGCTGCGGGAGAGGCTTGTTCCATCGACCGTCGTATTGAAGAATGAGCGAAAACCCGCGAGATCTTTGGTTGAAGTGATTCCTTTCTATTTTCGCTCGAAATATATGGATTGCACCCCGAAATATATCGAGTTACTCGCTGAATTGAGCGCATACACAGTGACACATAAGGAACGTCGCTTGAAATATACTGCAACCTCCTTGGTTGCAGGCGAAATAAAACGAATATACAACGAATGAAGTGGAACCGCCGCGAATTCTTGTTCATTTCGCGAAAAGGTATGGTGAGGTCCTCAAATTAACTGAAAAAGGTGTATACGTTCGCAACGTCAGTAATACTGGCCCCATGCACCTCGAAGCAAATACGAATAATTCCATGAGAGCAACAGATCTACTGTTGCTTAGGCCCGTCTGGCAAGATGAAATATTTCAATGTTCAGTCCCAAAACGCCATTTTTGGGCCTAATTCAACAAATCTGATCAAATTGAAGCATGTCTTGCTTGAAGAGATTTAACCCAAATCCAATAATTTCAGGTGGGGTTTACTCTTTGAGGAGGTCCAAAACGCCAAAATACTCTCTATAATTGACCTTTTACCTCCATATTGAAAATGTCATTTTGGTTAATCCCATTTTGCGACTAAATGTTTGAAATGTTACCTTTCAAACGAACGAGTAGTTAGACCTGTAACCTCGGAGCTCCCGACCCCTTGTATTGCTATTCCAGGGGTAAAGTTGCATCACCAGTGGTTAGATATCGCAACCCACTGAAATGCACTTAGGGGCTCTTCCAAGTACCGTCGTACTTTAAACCCAAAATGCGTTCCCAAGTAAGTTTGTCGTTATATTTTCATACATATTTCAAGTGATATTATTCGAAAGTATCATTATGTAAATTGCATGGTTTTGCGGAGTCCACATGAGCGGCGAAGAATCCGGCGTCGGATCATGCAGGTAGAGGTGGCTAGAGACCCTCCGCGAATGCGCTTTTTGGCGGAATAGTAAGATATGTACGTATGTGTGCGACCTAGTGAATATCACAGGGCTATGCGCAGTAGCGCTCGCGTACCAGCTAACCACTTTCATGGCAGCTTGCATCACCACACATCTCAGCGACCACAGCAGCACTTCGGTCATGCTTTAGAGTCAACCACATCATAAATGAACCTAATGACAAACAAATACGACGAAGTTGAGGCTCCAACCCGCGCTCATTGCGCATGAACGACCCAGCGCTCGCATCCTTACATGACAAAATGTTGGCCGGATAAAGTCACCGGATAATTCACATCGTTCAGTGTTGAAACGTTCAGTGATTGTTCACATTGACTCTTTGGTCGTGATTTCTGTAAACGCATCATTAAATTTGGCGTTTTCTGATCAAAAGTGTGGCAGGGCATTTGAAAAGTGTAAGCTGGAAATCCGAGCCAAAAGTAAGAAAAGTTCGCATCAAGCTAATCAGATTTCATTTTAAAAACGACGTCATTTGAAATTTCACCATAGTTAAAAACAAAAGACACTTTTTGACCCTTACAAACGCGAGGTTAAAAAGCTACTTTAATGAGAAGAGCAGTTTAGATGGGGAGGGCTACCTTGGGAAATGACAGTTCCACGTAACGTTAAGCAACAGCGGAACTGTTGCCCCAGAGAATTACTTCCAATACTGTACTGTACAACTACACCTTTTTTCTATTGACATGTGAAACAGACAAATTTTCAATTGTTTGGGTCACGCATCCAATGGATTTGCATTTGCGTCCACGTATTTGGTACGCGATCCACTGGAATCGGCACATGCAGCTCGTGTGTCCAATGGATTTGGTACATAAACCATTAAACTCGGCATCCACCCAAACAAACAACCGTCCGTCGCTTGGATTTAATGATGAGTGCAATTGAATCGGTAGAATTGATATTTTCGAACATCCTAGAGTATCTATGAGAGTTCTTCGCGCGCTTTACCGCACTTTTTAAAATCGCGCAAAGCAGGCAAGCCATGGACGAACAAGCGCCTCAAACACCGGTAACAAGTTGACCGACCTCTCGTGCTTACTGTATTGCTAGCCACTGCGGCGCACGTACAAGCGGATCCCCATGTCGGCGAAGCGCCGCATCGTGAACGCATTTGACAATGCGAAAGACTGGAAGGCAGTCGCCGTAGCTAATGG
>NW_009798701.1:0-3691 GCF_000520075.1 Aphanomyces astaci
CGCAACGTATTCTCTAATCGGGCCTGCGTTGTTGTGGGTACAAACGGGCAACGCATCGATGGACGTTAAACTGATCGTTCAAGGTACGGTGGGGGCCTTGCAAGCCATGGTGGTTGTGTTTACGCTGGCGCCAACTTTTTCCGGCTTGGCTACTGTCCAATTGAACGTGTATGACTGGATTGCTCTGGTGGCGTCATATATGGCGTCATATCTTCTTCCAATCCAAGTGCATCTGACCCGTGCTGTCATCCATGCGATTCTCGTCGATGGATCGACCGTCCAGCTACGTTCATCCGAGTCGACGGGTTGGCCAACGTTGTGGTTTCACCGTCTGCCTTTTCCCCGTCGGCATACACCAATTACGTGGCACCACCTTGTCGTCCTCAGTTTGGCCTCCGTGAGGTCACTGTCATTAAGAGCTACTGGGGTGCGGCCAAAGGGTAGCGCAGCACGTAAGTGGGCCCGTCTGCGTCTACACTGACCTTCTTCAAAGCGTGTCAGAATCGCATGCTGTTTCAAGCGACCGAGGACGCTGCAGGCGCGGAGCGGTTGCAAACAGACGGTCAAGTGACCCTCCGCCTCTCCGACTTGATCCCGGGGCCAAGGAGCGTGTCCGCCATCTATCTCTTGGTGCTGTCCAATGACTCGAAATTGCACTTCGCCGCCGACGGGTTAAATTTGTCCTGGCGACAGCCGGCATATATTAAATGCATGCGACACAGCTCGTTGAATGTCAATGACCCAAAGTGGGGACGGCGAGATTCTATCCCTACTACTAGTAGCAGTCCTAGTTTTAGTACGAGTCTGAATGCGGAACCGTTCACGTACAACAGTTTATGTATACTATGTGTCAATGCTACCATTGGGTGGGGGCGAGCCTCGTGATTGCTATCGCTTTGTCCGACTCAGCATTATTTCCTTTTATGTGTAAAATTCAAGGAACAATCTCATTCTTTGTAGACCATGGGAGTGCAAACATGCGGTCAAGCGCGACTCGTTTCGTGTGGACGGGGGAGTTTCACCCAAAAGCGTTCGTGTGGATCCTTTGCATCCAGGAACCTTCCTCCTATTTGACCACTCCATACGATCGCGAGCTGTGGTCGTACGACGGCGCCACCTTTTCTCGCGTGGCGGATATAAACCCCGGTCCGGCGGGATCACACCCTCCCTTTCTGACCGAGTTACGGGACTCGATAGTGTTCCAAGTGACCGAACACATCAGGGGGGCGGAGCTGTGGGTATAAAACTCGACCACACGGATTCCCTTGCCGTGGGCATTTACCAGCTTGTTATTGTAAAGTCGATGCGAAATTGGAGTGGGGTATGAACAGCACCAAATCGGCAGACAATTGATTGACCAATCAAAACCAAGAACACAATTCAAGTACTTCCTCCATTCCATAAATCTGGAGACATTGGATTTCGCCAAATTTTTATCTTATCTTTTGTATGCTCTCTGAGACGAAAAAGTGTAATTTTATTCACAAAATTGATTTCACGACGAGAAGAAACATGATGTGCTGCATCATATCGTCACATCATGGACAATTGTGCAGAGGTGATCAATATTTGACGTATTGATCACACCCTCAATGTCACATGATGCCAACACACTAGAAAGGTTATCTACTCTACGTTCGAAGTCCTTCAGAGCATTCATCGCTTCGATGACAGTGACTACATCAGGATCGCACACCGAAGGAGCGGTGGGTCCCAGTCTTGCCATCTTGTCCTTGCACTGATGCGGCAACTTGTACGAGTTGTCACCGCCCATCTTCATCGACTCCTCCATGACTCTCACTAGAGTCACGAAAGTCTTGTCCAGGATTCGCCAATCCAATTCGTTGAATGACCCATGTACGGCGGCAACCAGATCATCGATTCCAGTGACGACTTGACGGTGTTGTAGGGCTTGGATTGAGTTGAAGAACCCTAGATCCAGAACGTTGAAGTCAGGGCTCATTGCTGGTTGTGCCACAAGTTGAATCGCCCAACCATCCGACCGCCCGGCAGCAACCACGGCAGGGTCGTCGACTTCGACGTGAGGTCGTGCATTGTATTGCTGAATGTAGATGGGTTGGTCACGAGGCCCCGGCCAAACCGCCTTGATGCGTGGCGTGTTGCAGAAGGTATTCACAGTATACCTTCTTCGTGACAGTCACCGGTGTTGCGACCAAAGTCCCGCGATCTCGATTCTTGCTCGTGCGTTGAGCTGGCTGTACGGCCACCAACGGCCACATGCCGAGTTTGCCATCCCACATTGTCTTTCGCACGTAATCGAACCGTGGACGCGCCACAGCGGTCAAGAACATCTCCTTGACGATGTGTAATTTTGAGGAGCACTTGCGGACAGGTACGGCTTCGTCGTACCAGAGATAGTATCGGCGGTTGACCAACGTGAGATAGAACCACTTCTCGTCAATATGGATGCGATAGTGCATGTCGTGCCAGCGCATCGGAGCTCGTGGTGACTCGCGAACAAAGGAACGGACGAAAGCTACGCGATCTTCCTTGTGCTTTTCCGTGACCATGGGTTTCGGTCGGCTTGTCCGACGCACTAACTTCTTCGACTGGAGCACGCGCCAAAGAGTCGTCGGGGGTATGCCACTGGAAGCCGTCAACAACGCAATGATTCTGCGCAGATGCGGTGGGGCATTCTTTACGGCGGACTCGATTTGTGCGATGGTACGCGATGGCCGACGTCCCGCTCGACCCTTCCTCTTCAATACCACGTCGGCAAGTCCTGACTGGGCCTTGGAGAGTTGACCGCGGGTCCAGATCTTCGACAACGTATGCCTTGATATGCCATACTTGCGGAGGATCTCCTTGGCCTTGCCTCTGGCCAGACGGCCGTTCTGCTTGTGCTCCAGCAGTTCGTGGTACAGACTGAGTTGTTCGTCGTCGGGCAAGTCATGCTTGGTCGTGGAGCGCGGCATCGGAGTTTGTCGGTAACTTGCCCCACAGAAATTTCTATAAATAGAACTCCCATCAGTGAAATCGCGCCAAGAGCATAGCCATAAAGACAAATAAACAATCAATTTAACAGACTTAACAAGGCGAAGCGGTGCTTAGAATTGTTGTAGTTAGCACGAATTGAGTCACTGCTGTCCATTCAAGGTACCTTTTTACATTTCAAACCGATGCTTTTACCGTATTATATGATGCTTTTACCGTTTTGTACAATGCTTTTACCGTTATATACGATGCTTTTACCGTTTTATATACGGCGTTTACCTCCCACTTCTTACTAAGTATCATTTTGCCTACGATTGAACCCTTTAACCTGATATTGTCGGATGTTAGACAATCCATTGTTCCCATGGCGCCATTCCCATGGCGCCAAAAAGTAGTCGTACTTCGGGGTTTCGGGGCGTTCTGAGGTGTGCTAGCTATATCTACGCAACGTGACGAGTCGTTTGCGCTTGATTTGAACACGATTGGATCACAAATGAATGAGTTACGGGTGTTTATAAATTGGCTGTCCTGAGCGTGGGCGTTTGATTCTTGGTTGTGAAGCGCCGAGAAACGATAAAAAAAATCTGAAAATACCTGTGTAACGTAAACGGCCAATTCTTGCCCTCGGACCAATTCTTGCCCTCTTTCAGTTTTCAATGCAATATTTTAATTATACCCAATCAAGTACCTACCCGGCACTGAATCAGCCGTGATTGGCTGAAGTACTTTTCGGCAC
>NW_009798702.1:0-2628 GCF_000520075.1 Aphanomyces astaci
TGCTGTCGTCACGCCTCTAGGGCAAGGCATGGTGGTCAATTGTGGTCCAAGACACGGGCCGCCATTGGTCGAAATCCCTTGCATCTGCAGCGGCTACTGAGCAGCTCAGATTTTTGGTGTGGTGTTGACTATGGGGGTGCCCAAACGTATGAACCCGCATATGCAGCGGACATTGCAACATAATCCTGATTTGTAAGAAGTGATCCCAGGGCATGATTGTTGCTGAAAGTGTAGACCCATGACCAGATCTCGGAACAACCAATGACATCTCCAGCACCAAGTCCCACCCTTAACACGCAATCGGCAACGCTTCCAACATCCGATCCCACTGTTGAAACGCAACCAAGATACCCAGGGAGCCCGGGGAGCCCTGGGCCCCCAGGGAATGTTGGTCTGCTCGGGAATGATGGGCTCATTGAAATGTTGGCCCACAATGTTGGTTTGACAATGGTTTTACCACAGAAGTGCGTTAGCAGAGCCCCTTGAAATATTATAAATATAAATGCTCAGCCATATGAAGATCAAAGTAATATATTAATATTGCATTTCGATACAAAAACTCATATAAATTTAATATTTCATCCAAAACATACATTCTTTATTCATCCTGGTCATCGATGTCAAGCGTTTCCAATGCTGTGAATATGTCGCTCATTTCCAAGTCGCGGGCTGTCTGCAGAGACAGCTCAAGCATGACGCTGCTCAGGTCATGCTGGCCCAGCATAGTGCAACCATCGTCGTAGATCTCTTTGCCGCAGGAGACATACTCGGGTAGACGGCCACGCTTCTTCAAAGCAGCCTTCTTCATATGCGGAATCTTGTAAGAGTTCTCGCCGGCGCAGCCGATGACCTCACGCAAGCATGATTGCAGCGTCAGGAAGTTGCGTTCCAAAGACCACGGGTCCACGTCCTTCCACGCATTGTTCATCGCACTCACGATGTCCTCGTAGGTGTTCGAGTGGTGCGTCTACTGGAGCGCTTAAATGGCACGGAAGAAGCCAAGATCCAAGACGTTCAAGTCCGGCGAGTTTGATGGCTGGTACTTCAACTTCATGACCCACCCACCAGACGTGCAGGCCTTGACAATGTCGGCGTCGCTAGGTGGAGCATGCGGGCGTTCATTGTCCTGCTGGATGAATACGGTCCTCGAACACTCCGGCGGCCAAAGAGCCTTGATTGCAGGTATGACGTTGTCGATGAGCATCTTCTTGTACACAGGGCGCGTCACATTGACAGCCGCAGCTCGATTGTGCCGGCCGGACGGTTTCTCGACGAACGTGCTACCCGAACATGCTGGGTGAAGAGCCACGTGCCAATCTTGCCATCGAACCATTCTAACTTGGCGTTGTCCCATCTAGATCGCGCTACTGCCGACAAGAACATCACTTTGGTGATGAATCGCTTGCTTTGGGTCGACCGATGCGGGGGTTCCTCTCCAGGTAGCAGGTAAAGCTGGGAACGGATTCGCGTGGCGTGAAACCACATCTCGTCTACGCGTACGTAGTCGTACATGTCGTGGAACGCGTACGTGGCACGAATTCGAGGGCACATTTGACGCGGGCAGTCTTGTTCACATCGGTCAACTTGGGCTTGACGTTAGAGTTGTACTTTACCATAAGACCACGTTTGTATTAGTCTTTCAGTGTACTCGGTGGCATTCCGATGGCATGGGCATCGAACGCGATTGTTGTACGCTGCGACGCTGGCACAGCGAGTATACGCTCTGGAAGGTTGGTGTACTTTTGTTTGCGCCCGACGCGACCTTTTTTTATGCTGGCAGTGTGCTCACATACCATTTCGCGATTGGGCAAGTTGTCGCCACCCAGCGACACGTTGGCACGTTGCCATATCTTGCCAATAGTTCGTGGGTTGCGCCCAAAGATGTGAGCCACTTCAAGTATGGCCCCACGGTGCAGCTTGCACGGCTGCTGTACAACGCGTACGAGGAGGTGGTCTACGACAGCACGTCGCTGGTCAGCGGTCAGCTCCTTCATGAAACGCGGGATTTTGCAACTCAAGTTGCCGCTCAAATTTGATCGACATTCTGATTTTCGGATAATAACTCCTTGTATCCGTATGAATTTGTCTTGCTTTTAGTAGCTGAATTTTAAATTGACCTGCTGATTTCGATGTGTTGTTTTTTTTTACGCCTTTAAGTCCAGTAAACACGTTGTCTTCTGTACTTTATGAGCATGTCTTCAGAGTTTTAAAAATAAATAAAAAATAGTCACGATATGCAAATTTTCCCCTTAGGGTGCTTCTATTTCCGTCTGGAGGAAGTATACGGAAGTTTCGACATTACAAACGTGATAATTATCCACGGAAGAAAATAGAGTCATCTTATTGGCCATAATACGACAAGTATTCCTCGAATTTCGAAGTCGGCTCAGATCACCTTACGGTTACTGTAACCCCAGAGATTTAGCATCGTATACTCGTCGGGTAGGACGGAGTCCCAGGTTATAGGGTTACTGACTGACGAAAAGGTGTATCCGGATGTAATGATTCCCTCATTGACTGTGAAACAGTATTTTGGTCAAAACAACAGTTTTAATGAGGGAATTAGTAGTATTAAGGGCATCTCCAACGGGGGTCCCTATATCCATGTCCCTACCATATCCCCAAAAC
>NW_009798702.1:6759-9610 GCF_000520075.1 Aphanomyces astaci
TGAGCCACTTCAAGTATGGCCCCACGGTGCAGCTTGCACGGCTGCTGTACAACGCGTACGAGGAGGTGGTCTACGACAGCACGTCGCTGGTCAGCGGTCAGCTCCTTCATGAAACGCGGGATTTTGCAACTCAAGTTGCCGCTCAAATTTGATCGACATTCTGATTTTCGGATAATAACTCCTTGTATCCGTATGAATTTGTCTTGCTTTTAGTAGCTGAATTTTAAATTGACCTGCTGATTTCGATGTGTTGTTTTTTTTTACGCCTTTAAGTCCAGTAAACACGTTGTCTTCTGTACTTTATGAGCATGTCTTCAGAGTTTTAAAAATAAATAAAAAATAGTCACGATATGCAAATTTTCCCCTTAGGGTGCTTCTATTTCCGTCTGGAGGAAGTATACGGAAGTTTCGACATTACAAACGTGATAATTATCCACGGAAGAAAATAGAGTCATCTTATTGGCCATAATACAACAAGTATTCCTCGAATTTCGAAGTCGGCTCAGATCACCTTACGGTTACTGTAACCCCAGAGATTTAGCATCGTATACTCGTCGGGTAGGACGGAGTCCCAGGTTATAGGGTTACTGACTGACGAAAAGGTGTATCCGGATGTAATGATTCCCTCATTGACTGTGAAACAGTATTTTGGTCAAAACAACAGTTTTAATGAGGGAATTAGTAGTATTAAGGGCATCTCCAACGGGGGTCCCTATATCCATGTCCCTACCATATCCCCAAAACCTGTTACAATAGTGGTACCTTCGAAGTTGCGGATAATTTGGGGATGTATCCGGGTGTTTTTGTCCCCATTTCGCTCGGACGTCCCAATAACTGAACATTATGGGGATGTCCCCAAAATGTTCAGTTATTGGCTTGAACGGTTTTCAGTCTGGGCTGACAGTGAATAAACGGTATCCAGATTTTCTGAAAATTTGCTTGAACGGTTTTCAGTCTGGGCTGAATGAACGGTATCCAGATTTTCTGAACATTTTCTCATACTACGTTTAGTATCTCGAAGTACACAGTATGTACAACGTTTAGTGTCTCAGTGTACTTGACCAATTCCCGGAGTGAGTGGGTGACACACCGACTCAATTGGTCAAAACCCACTCACTCAGGGAATTTGGTACTATTGACCTAAAACGTCCCTGAGTAAGTGGGTGGGACTAATTGCTTGCTACGTTAAGTACAATCCTATCGTTAACGTGAAACACGAAGGCATACAACGTTGTACACCGTTAATCGTACTAACGGTGAATGCTACGTACTGTAGGGGAGGCAGCTTTTCACTAGTGGTGTTTTGGGGTTTTGCTCATGGATGTTCAGGTAGAGTTAGACATTGGGCTTCACTCGTGGTTAAATGGTGTGGTGGAGTTTTACTTAGTGGTCATTACTGGATTGTTGCTTCATAGTCAAGCAGCCCAGTAAGTGTAATATCACTCCATCATAGCTAACGTAAAACAAGCAAACAAGCCATGGGCCCTATATCTTTGCGAAGGTAATCGTGTTAGAATTTTACTTTGTGAGCTGTAGTGCTGGCCATACCATACAGTTCGAATGCCTACGCGTTGATACTCATGAGGGTAGATATGCCCAAGCAATTCTCGTTAAGTTCCACAGTTTAACCACGAGCAAAACACCAACACATGACATATTCGGTGACCACCAGTAAAAAGTCAAATGACCACAAGTTTTTATCCTATTAGTACTGTTAAACAGAAGTTGTATTCAATGTAAGCTGTACCATCGCAGGTAGTAATTCGAGTAAGTACTGCTGGTGGCTCCAATTTCGGATGGATTTGACAATGTCAATGAGCAATGTGAGTTAACGTTGTTTGTGTGTCCAGCTTCATGGAGTTGTAGGATAGATGCTCTTGTTTTATTTGAATTGCTTTTAATTCGCTAGACTTACAGTTACTGTTTGTGGTAGAGACATACACGAACACAAAAATTTATTTCGACAACTACAAATGTTCCTTATACGTCGAAGTTCTTCGGAGCATTAATCTATATACAAGTAACTACCTATTTCCCCACCAACTTTTGTGTCCAATTTTCAGTGAGCTACGCGTAGACTTCACTTGGTTGTCGGGGTACCGGTAGTATCGTTACGTAGAATATTTCTTAAAACGGGAAGAATCGGAATCGAGTCGTCGACGAAGGGCTTAGTGATAGTATCAAGTTAAGGCTGCGCAACTACTATTCATATAAACTCAAATATTCTGTTAACAATGTATTTCAAAGCACCAAATTAATACGTCACAATAATGCCCCCTGTCCGCCCCCCAAATCTAGTACAAAATATAGCTTGGATTGGGGCTGCGTTCAGTTGGTAAAATAATATATATACTACGTAGTAGTTGGTGATGTGTGGCATAATTTCGGCCGGGCGTAGGAAGATGTGCTTTGTGTTAGGTGATTTGTGGATGAGGAAGTGAATACATACAATCTCCATGCACTTTGCGAATTACACTGTAGTAGTCTCGATGTCAATTCTCCGGAGATCGTAACCTCGAAACCTTGTTAACGTGGGGGATGATGCCAACAATATAGTGACTTCAAAAAATCCCAGCTTTAATGAGAATATGATGCAATGCTGTGAGATTTGTTGGGTATTTGAGCTATGAATACATCTTCGCGCCCCATCATAGTACAGTCTAGAATTCAATGTAATCATGGGGGAAGGACTTTGAACAGTAAAATAAGGGGGGGCAACTAGCATTCAATCAATCCGAAGTAACATTACACCTCAAATCAGTACCATATTACCACCGTGTACCAGCTCCCTTCACTTATCCCTACATGTACTGCAGTTTTTTCACTTATTGAGCGATAATTTTCGTTTAGA
>NW_009798703.1:0-3712 GCF_000520075.1 Aphanomyces astaci
CAACGAGATTATTTCATATGTTTCGAAGGACCTTGGAAAGATTATCTGGAGGCATTTATACCAAATAAAAGGAAGTCCTGTTTTCACAGGTTTCGCCTGCAAAAAATAAGCCGTATTTGTAAGCGATTCTAGGTGGCCCCAACTCCTACAGGTATGTGATATCCAAGGCCCCTGGATCATCAGGGATCCCGCGTCGAAAATGCATCGAAATGGCTTATTCCACTAAACCTAGACTTTTCTCGAACGAACGCACAGCTAGCTAGCTGTACAGCCCTAGGACCGACCTGCTGACGACATATCCCCTTGGATATCAAGCTTCACTTCAGGGATACCGACGTGAAGTCCCCGACCGGCGAACCCAACTGTTCCCATCGGTTCAGAGCCCCGAGTGTTGGAGTGATTTGGACGAGGGGGCTGGCTTTGGTACAGTGCGTTATTCGAATCTCGTAGATTTCCCATGATTTTTCACTAGTGTTACGTCCACTTGCTCTACGAAGTTACCTGTCAAAGCAACTCAACCGACTTAGACTGGTTGATTTTGTTGGATTTTTTTCTGTATGGGGCTCACAAGATATGCGCATTCGCTCAGATTACTGTGGGTGGTGTTAGTGCCACGTATATATATATAACCTAGTGGCATCCTTTTGTGCTCAGGTATTGGATCTTAACTTTCTGAGACTCCATAAAATGTTCGTGGTCTATGGTTTCACTGGTGTTATCGTTTCAAGTTCAGACATGTCATTCCGATTTAAAGTCGAAAGTTGGTATCTGCGAGTAGATTTCACACACTGATATTGCCTAGGGGAAAACAGTGCGGCTTCAATTGTACAATCCTGTGGTGGATTACTTTTGTTTGTATGCTTCGATAAAATATGGCATAAATGCAATTACAGAAAGTGTGGTGTTCTATGTCCTCTAATCAATGGCTTCGACGTGATTTTGCACCAAACGATAATATTTAATTTTTCAGAAAATTTATATTCCGAATAGTCCAAATTTCACTTTCTATCACCCTCGTCAGTATTTTTCTTGAAGTTCGCTGCACCAATTCCTAATCACCCCATCGAAATGTTGCTTGTTAGTGTCGTCGGAACGACCAAGACTTGTGGACCCTAATGCATAGGTTATACGAACTACGTCATTCCTCATGTATCCAAGAACTAACTTGTCGGCGCCAACATGAAGCGGAAAATCTCGATCATGGATAACCGATTCAACCAACATCTGTGTGCGATGAACGAACTCGTTGCCAGGACAAACCGATACAAATGGCGATATTATTGAGCGATTGTCCTGGATTCCAACAATGATTGATGGGCAGCTAGCTAAAACCTCTGCTTTTGTGAGCAAACATGGCTGACAAACTCATACAATTTATGGCAGGGTACTTTAATGTTGACGATGCCAATTTAACTGTTAGTCGTGATGTTCATCAATTCCAAGCACGGTGTCCAATCCAAACGTGGCTACCATATCTGGGGTAATTATTAGTATATTCAAGTTGAAAGGCTACCGGAAGCAGTACCTTGCTAAGAGCCTGGTCTGTGAACATTTTGTTCCCGCTTTTGGTCATTCACGCTTGGTCCGGATAATCGTTAATCGGATTAAATGTACATTCTTGGTCGGGGAAGGCATTCACGCTTTGAAATAACCATGGACACTTTCAAGCGAGTTGCTGTTGCTGTCGCCACGGTGGTGTGTGCTGTGTGTATGTCAGTCGCCCCCATCACAGGTGGTGGGAAGTACAACGTGTTGACAATAACTGAAGTCAACTTTGACATAATGTTGGGGGACCCTCACTACGAGCAATGGTTTCGCGACAACCTTCGATGCGACCAGACCACCTTTGGACGACTAGTTGTATGGCTGCGTTGTCAGATGCCCCAGCAGTTCCTGCGTCGTTCCGTGCATTCGTTTGAGAAGAAGGTCGCAGTGTTTTTGTTCTTTCTCGGCTCAGAAAGAGGATACCGTGAGACCGCAGCCGCATTTGGGATGGCCAAGTCCTGGTGTATTGATGTTGTGGCGTCCTTTGTGCTTGCAGTATCAAACCCATGCACATGAATGGATCAGTATCCCCACCAGCTCTAGTGAGTGGCATCGAATCGAGCGTGGGTTTTTCAAGTGCCAAAAACTACCAGGGGTTGTAGGAGCCATCGACGGCACCTTAATCGATATTCAGCGTCCTCGCGAGTATGATGGATTCTACAACCGGAACGGCAACCCGTCGCTTAATGTGCAAGCCATGGTGGACCATAAAATGGTCTTTTTATCGGTGGACATTCGCCCGGGATCATTTTCGGACAAGCAAATATGGAAAGTATCCGTACTTGGGCAGTCCATACGTCGACGTTTACCAGCTGGTTGTTATCTTCTTGGTGACTCTGGGTATACACTACTACCGTGGCTACTGACGCCATATGTGCCGCATGAAGAAGGTGGTGCGTTGACGAGGTCCCAGAAGCGGTTCAATTATCGGCTGTCGAGCACCCGCATGGTTGTGGAGTGCGCTTTCGGCCGCTTGAAAGAGCGGTTCCGAATTTTGAAGACTGTGATGAATGAAAAGTCCCTCGACCACACCGTTGCCATAGCTACCTGTTGCTTCGTGTTGCACAACGTGTTTATTCATTTCAGCGATGGTTTGTTTTCTGCACCGTGTCGCCGACGTGACCGAAACACATATTTCCAACCTGCCGACAAGAGTGAAACCGAAACGAATCAATTTATTCGTCGGACGGCAGTTGCCAAGCGAAACGGAATTGCCAACATTAGATTGTATTGAATGTAACTGTTACAATTACTTGTCCATGAATCAATTTTCTTTTTGGGCAACTAAATGGGCGAGGAGTTTGGCCATCGTCGCGGACTGTCCTTGAATTGCACGCAATACATCGTCCATAGTCGTTCCAGTTGTTGGCACGTGACTGACAGTGGGCGCAGCAGCTAGCGATGTCCCCAAGTGAATCAGTCCATCCTTGAGAGCCAAGAAGCCGGCCTCCAAGGCCTCACTATGTTTCTTGGGTTTAACCACTTTCGATCGCTTCTTTCGACGTTCGTACGATGTTTCATCATCGCTCTGATCCTTCAAATCGTGCTCATCCTTGATATCGATGTCTAACATTTTAACCAAAAGAAATTCTATAACAAAAAATAATATTTATATTTTTTTTCTGGATACCGTCCGAGTAATCGTTGCGTTTGTCGTCTGTAACGTCAGTCGACATCAGCGATTCTCGCTGATACCCCTTTTTCGCGCTCCAATACTCCAGCATCACATCGTAATGCAACGGCAGGGGTGACAACGCAGCGTTCCCAGTCTGGCTGGGACTGGAAGGCTTAGAAATTACCCATGCCGCTTTCATTTTCGTAAACTATGAATTGGAAATTTTTATGGTACCAAATGCAAGCACACATATGTACCTTGTCCTGTATCTAGGCGACCGAAATGTCTCGCTCCATGGACACGCTCAACTCAGCAGCAAGCATGACATAGGCAGCCTTCTTCTCAGCGTTGTTCTTAGATTCGAAGCGAAGCGCCAAGTGGGACTTGTAGCGTAGATGGAACAACGCCGCAACGCCGTCGTCATCCCACAGATGGGTCCGTTTTGGTGTTGTGGTGGGGGACCGCCGCGAACGCTTGGAGTTCGTTGGCTGGGGTGTTTGCGGTTCTACACGACGAAAGTGAGAGTAAGTTAACGGTCAAGTTATGTCTACC
>NW_009798704.1:0-3640 GCF_000520075.1 Aphanomyces astaci
CTCTCCGCGAACGCGAGGGTGTTGGACGGGTACGTGCTCATGGCTGGCACGTCCATGGCCGCCCCTCACATTGCCGGCGTCGTCGCGTTGTTGAAGAGCGCCCAGTCGGACTTGACCTACGACGAGATCTACGGCTACTTGACCAAGACCGCCGATCGCGAAGTGCTCAAGCCTGAGCCTGAGAAATGGTACTTCGCCAACGGCACCTTCCGTGGTGATGGCGCGTACAACTGTGGCAACGTCTCGGACGCGTCTTGGCCCAACAACCGCTACGGGTATGGGCGAGTCAACGTCGGCACCATCTTGCGCGATGGCAAGCTCAACGACACCCCCCGGCCTGTTTGCTAAGAAGCACATGCCACGTTTGGCCATGAAGTCGAGTTGTCAGCAAGCCATATTCACAGTAACTTACTAGCGTTTATCCACTGAAATATACCTGAGTAATTATCGTCATATTTCGTATTTGTTATGCGGAGGTGACCTTCTCGTCGTTCACTCTAGTGTCTTTGATGGCACTATAGTGTCTTTGATACGTTCACGCAGTGAAATAAGACGATCAACTACGTCAATTTAATCACTTAAAAACAATGTATTGTGCTGTGCTTTACACCTTTTTGCCCTGTGTTCGGCAGCTTGCAGAGCAATTCAGTCACGCGTCGGTTTGACCCATTGCAAACACACACATTACAGTGCGCGACAAAAAGGCATCAAAATGAGTTATTTTTAGGAGGTTTTAGCCAAAATTGGTCAGAAACGGCGGATTTTTGGATATAATGTTCTCCTTGTCACGACAAATACATGGTACATTCTAGAACTTCTGAATTCGTTGTTGTCGGGAAGTTTCCTGAAATTTTTGTTTGAATGGTGCGACAAATATCCGTGGACAATACTGTACAAAACTCAAGATATAAAATACAATCAACACTTTGTTTTAGACACCGAGAAGTCATGGACGCAATGAGCGTTTCAAAGTAGCTGTGCTCCATTTCAGACCACAATGCTAAAATTTGACGCTTTAGATCGTTCCTATTGTTAAATTGTCGTCGACCGTTATTATATACCTTGCGCGAAAGGTGTGTCCAAGCATTTCTATCGGATTCAAGTCCGGTGATAATGCCGGCCAAGGCAAGACAAGTCAGTTCCATAAAGTAAATCAGCAAAGGGCAGTATTTACTCAGAGAGAGTTTAGATGTAGCACTCAGAGTCCTGGCACCCATCGAGGAAGATGACATCGCTCTTTCCACGCCACGAAAACGCAGCCCAAATGATGACGCTGCCGCCACCGTGTTGCCGGTTCATGCGCTGTTGTTTTGTCTGGCGCTTGTCGTGCCAGTACATTTGGTATCCGTCTGGTCACCTTTTTCTCGTCGGAGAAAATGACACGCTTCCACTTTTCGCCTAATGTTACATTTTCTTGAGCCCAGAGCAACCTTACCTTCATATGTCTGGCTGTCAGGGCTGGTGTTGCAATGCGATAGATGTGCTCGAGGTAGTCGGACTTGTGCAGGAGGCGTTGGACAATGTGTACATGGACATCGAGGTTCAGGTTGAGCCGTATTTCAGACACGCTGCATTGGCCTTTCTGTGCTTCACGGATGACGGCGCTCTTCGTTCGGTCGGACAGCTTTGGATTACGGCCTGTAGAGGTCGCCTTACCGTAGGCTGTGGGGTCACGCACGACGTTGGCAACGGCAGACTTTGAACAGTTGATGATACGCGCAATTTCGCGGAAGGTTTTCCCATGGTCACGTCGAGTAACGATCTCACCGACCTGACGGTCAGTGAGCGTCTACGTTTGGCCATCAAGAAGTAAAGTGACTTCAGGGCTTGAATTTTGTATTGTCCACGTATATTTGTCGCACCATTCAAACACGAGTTTAAGGATAACTTCCCGACAACCACGAATTCGAAAGTTCTAGAATGCACCATGTATTTATCGTGATAAGGAGTACATTATATAAAAAAATCAGCCGTGTCTGACCAATTTTGGCTAAAACGTCCTAAAAATAGCTCATTTTGATGCCTGTCCTTACCTTTTTGTCGCGCACTGTAGCCGGAGACATACGCAACAAGCAGATATTTTCAGTACAATTTAATTCGCTATAACGCCAGAGGCAGAGGCCGGCTAAGCTCGGCTACCAATCAAGAAAACCTTATAACCCTCATAACTTCGTCATTTCTCATCCGTTGTGCTTCACATCACGCGCAAACACTTCGTCTTGAGGCGCAGATACTGCTACCACCCCTCAGGAAGCCAAGCTACGGACGATACAGTATGCCAAGGCCGACGACCGGTCGAGAACTCACCGACGACCAAAGGTCGGCGGTTTACCATCGGCTACTTCAACTCAAGAGGAACGGAAGAGTTGGCCATGGAGAGATGAAACACTTGATGCTTTCCTTCAACATAAATCAATCAACGATATCCAGAATATGGCAACGTGGCTTACGAACCCAAGCCGAGGGTGGATGTGCCAAGGTGGAGTCACGCAAGAAGGGTAACTGCAGACGGTGCCGCATGTACGAGAACAATGATGTTCGGGATTTGGTCACGTCGGTCCCACCAAGTCTCCGCGGCAACTTTCGGGGCATGTCCGCTGCCACTGGTATTCTGAAGACATGCCTGTGGCGTTTTATCAAGTAGAAGACGATCAAGCGTCGTACGAGCCGTTTGAAACCGATGGTGACAGCGGAGCATCGAGCCAATCGGTGCGACTTTGCGCGGTCCTTCGTTCGAGCTGGCCGCAGTGGCTCGCACCGATGGCACGACATGTTGGACTTCGTGCACATCGACGCGAAATAGTTTTGCATTACCCAAGTAAACCGCCGGTTCTATCTTTGGCATGATGAGCCGGTTCCTCAACGAAAGGCTCAATCAAAACACCACATCACGAAAATGAGGTTTCTGTGCGTCGTGACCCGACCAAGACACGATACCAAGCGTAACTGTATGTGGGACGGCAAAGTTGGTCTCTGGCCTTTCGTGGAGACCCAACTGGCCAAGTGTCGAATCAATAACCGTGAGCGAGGCACGCCTGTGACCGTACCAATGATAGTGACAAAGCCTGTGTATCGACGATTCCTCGTCGACAAGGTCATCCCATCTATTCAAAGCAAATGGCGCTTTGTGGAGCAAGACAATGCGAGGCCATATGTAGCGGTAAACGATGCTGAAGTCATGGAAGCAGGAAAGAAGAACGGTTGGGAAATTCAGCTCAAGGCGCAACCGGCACAGAGCCCGGACTTTAATGTCCTCGACCTGGGCTTTATTAACGCAATTCAGAGCTTGCAGCACCAAACCGCTGCTAGAACCATCGACGACCTCATCAAGTGCGTTGAAGATGCGTTCAAGGACCTCAACTGGCGCATTTTGGACAAAACATTCATGACTTTGCAGAAGGTCATGGAGGAATCCTTGTAGATGAATGGCGACAACATTTACAAGATCCCCCACCTCAAGAAGGACGTGCAGATGAAGCGGGGGTTCGGGAATTGCACCCGTCATGTGACGAAGAGGTTTTGTTGGCCATTGACTCCATGGAGAGACGTATACTGGGAAGGACGGAATGCAACGCCCACCGAAGATATTTGTGTGTCACACTTTGAGTTATCCAATCATACTCAAGTATCAAAATTGGTG
>NW_009798705.1:0-3632 GCF_000520075.1 Aphanomyces astaci
TATCCGGATGTGCCTGAACCTGGCAAAGAAGGCCAAAAAGGGCCCCTCGCTCATGGCTCATGTGAACTTCAACTTGTCGCTATACATCTGGTGAAAATACTACTTAGTTCAACCTTTCCATCAGTTACTGGTCCCGTTTCAGCGTTCGAGCTTGAACACAGTCTCATCTTCTCACTTTTGGATTTACCATGGCAGTTAATCATCTCCTCCAAGAACGCGTATCGTACATCGCGTCGATCACCAAACAGACCGACAAGGATGTCGACGGGTTCAAAGACGCAAGTACCCCGCTGGACCTCGAGGACGGCGCCCTGCGCGAAGGCGGCCCGCTCGTGTACACCTCCCCCGAAATTTTGACTCTTCTCTTCCAGTACGCCGTGGTGGGCATTTGCTACGGTGGAATTCCTGGCATAATGGTGCCCGTGCTGACCTACTACTTTGGCTTGGAGTCGGCCACGCTGAGCTCTGCAAGCGGTCTCATGAGTTTGGGATGGTCGTTCAAGGTGTTTTTCGGCATGCTCTCGGACTGCTTGCCGATCATGGGCTACAGTCGCAAGCCGTATATTTTGATAGGATGGGTTATGACTGCGATCTGTTTCGTGGTGATTGCGTTGAAACCGGTGGGTCCGTCGGTGATCGTGGACAGATCGGACGAGAACATCAAGGCCGCGCAGTCCTACGGGTCGGTCCTCGTGCTTCTCTGCGCCCTGGCCAGCTTCTGCTACATCATGGCCGACGTTGCATGTGACGCCTTGGTGGTCGAATATGCCCAACGCGAACCCGAACGCGTGCGTGGGCGTCTGCAGTCGTTCATCTACGGAACACGTTACTGCTTCCAAGCACTGTCCTCTGCGATGTCTGGGTTCCTTATGAGCTCGCATCGTTACGGCGGCAAGTTTGGGTTTGACATCAGCGTCAACACGTACTTCGGGATCCTCGCGGTGCCCGTGGTCGCGAATGTGTTTTTGGTGTACTTTTTCATGAAAGACCGCAAGCGTGGCACCATCCGCTTTGCCACGTACTTTCACGACGTGTACGAACTCATCCAAAAGCGCGCCATGTGGCAAGTCATGATCTTCTACTTCATGTTCGAGCTGCTCTCGAGCCAGATCGGATCGTTGGCGGGCAGCTACATCCTGGTCTACTGGGCCCACGTCGAGCCCGTCAACAGCGCCGTGGTCCGCGTGATCGCGTTTATCATCTTAGCCATCACGGTTTTCGCTGTCGGCCGGTGGGGCACCCACTGGAACTGGCGGTACATTGTGGTCATCATGACATTATCTAGCATCGTCATCGATGCCATTGTGCAGTACCTCACCATCTATGACATCGTGCGTCACCAGTGGTTCTACATTGGCGTCCCTCTCACAACAGAGGTTCCGCAAGCCATTGAATTCGTCGTGGCCTCGTTTGTGATTGTGGAACTGGCGGGCGATGGCAACGAAGGCCTCATCTACGGCCTGCTCACGACCGTGAGCAACCTCCCCATGGCTTTTGGAAGAATGGTCACAAACGTCTACTCGACGCAGCTCAAAGTGACCAAAGCCGACATTGAGACTGACACGGCAGAAGTCCGCAACCACGCCGCGTACTCGTACTTGGTTGTGTACGGGACAACTGTCCTTGCATGCTTCTGGGTGGTGCTCCTGCCGCCCCAAAAGGCCGCAGTCAAGGAAATGCTCCAACACGGAGGCAAGTACCCCATCATAGGCGCGTTGATCATCGTCTTGACGTTGGTCATCCTTTGTGTCTCCGTCACGGCCTTGATGATGACCATGTTTGAATCCACGTCGTGCTACCTCTTGGCCGGTGGTCAGGGGTGTTAATCAACACTACCGAAGTCCATAGTTTGTATTTTGAGTAAGAAATGCCAAGTCTTTTGTTTTACAGCTAACTTTTAAGCATGGCTCTCAAATCAGTTTTGATTCAACGGGGCCGTTGGTTGGGCTCGTCCAGCTTGACTTATGTGAATAGATCATCGTGCTCGAAGCACGTTAATCAACACTACCGAACGAAATCATAGTATGTATTTTGAGTAAGAAAAGTATTTTGTTTCACATATGCTGCGACCACAAGAACTTCTTTCACGTGTTTGCCCCCAACAAGGAAGTCAAAGCGCACACACGGGAAAATCTACTGCGTTGGGCCGACCTCATCGGCCAATACCACCACTACGTGATCGAGCACATCGACGGCCTCCACTATCTGTGGGCTGATCTACTCAGCCATTGGGGACAACCCGCGCAACTGAAGGCACACAACCTCTGCCTACACTCTGCGATGTCCCCGATCTTTGCCAACGTCGGGTGGATACGCTGGAAGCGTCGGAACCACATGCAACAGTTGAAGAAATGAGACGACACGCAAGAGGTGCCACAAGCCAGAAATAGTTTAAAAGCCGCCGCAGGCGAAGATCCGCCTAGGGATTTTATTTGGCCTGCCACGGAGTCAACCACTCAAGCCCAGAAGTCTGTGGAGGCACCACCAATCGCTGTCATGCAAGACAACGGCTTCCTCTACCTGCGTGAACGCATCTGGATACCCGAGGATGCCCACGACCTGCTCACAAGGCTGTTCATCATAGCCCATTGTGGATCAATGGGACATCACGGACACCTTGCCATGGCATTCACATCGACAACTGTTAACCATCTCGCATTGCGACGAGAAGCCCGCGGCATTCATCTGGTCTTGTCTGTTGTACCTGCATATTCGGGGTGGGAAGATTATCCAAAGGCCTCATGGGAATACGTGGTCAGCAACATGGCATAACCAAGGACTCGATTACGACTCTCTATTAATAGGTGAAACCTGGAAAGCCTTTAAGTATGTGTTGGTCTTGAAAGACGACCTACACATCATTGTCTTGGTCAACTGTCCGTGGAGAAACGGAACGGTTGAGCGAGTGAATCGGGACATACTGGTAGTTATGCGAGTCATGTTTGCCGAAAGCCGGCTAGCCGAGATTACCTACTGCCCGTGGTGCAAGGAACTTGAACCAGACACCAACTGAATCTCTGGGTGATAAGTCTGCCATGTTCACTTACACTGGATTAGATCCGGCTACGCCCCTCAACGTCATCGGTGGAGTACCACTCCTTGTGAAACAATTCGTCGACGGTCTCCAAGATGAAGAACAACGCCGAGCTCTGCTCGAGGCTCTCGCACCTCTGTAGTTAACTGGCGCCGAGATGTTGCGCCTAATGGTCCACCGGAGCAACGGAATGCATACTCAGGGTGCGACTGCTGGACCTGGGTTTGGGGGGAGTGTTGCGTACCTTGACGGACCGCCCTGGGTCCCAAGTCGCAAACACACACCACAGGGCATCCTTAGTGGTGGCACCGTGGGCGGCGGCAACGGCTCGGGAAGCTTGGGACAGGATGGTGCGATCAAAGGGCGACAGGTGACGATAGTACGTGTCAGACAGTCCAGTCAGTTTTCATTGGTTAGTTTAGTTAGGGCTAGGTCCCCGTTGATCGTGACCAACGGACAAAACGTTATGGTCAATAGTGAGTGTTTCAGGATGAACAGATCATGGATTTGTGATTGTTGTAGGCAAGTGTTTTCATTGGTTAAAAATGAATCCTTAGGATCTCCCAACGAATTCCATACATACAGTAAATAAATCATT
>NW_009798706.1:0-3611 GCF_000520075.1 Aphanomyces astaci
CGCCACTGTTGCTCAGGTGTCCAAAATGACTTCGACAGCTCAGCTTCAACTCCTTCCTTCATGTTTTCTTCAGCTTTGCCATCATGTGTATGGGCCTCAGTCATCTCATGAGCTCGACAACAAGCACATCGACGAGACAAGTTACATTACATTTTACGATCTAATTCGAAAGAAACAGTAATCAAATGTATTCAATGCATGAATGATGATTGTGGCGTGCTCACTTGTCCTCCCCTTCATGTCGATGCAATTGTGGCACGGAAAAGTGTAAGTTGGGACAGACAAATCGATGGCAATATGTCACACCTGAGATACGTCTACAAATGAGTCAAACATCTTCACTTTCAAGCTTCATAGTGCAGCATACTACAACATCAATGATGTGATCCTACTCATTGTTTGTTTGCATAATTGATCACAACAGTCGATCATGTTAGCACAGATATAGTGTATCCACGTAACGGTTTGACGCCATACATCCTTGAGCGTGCCGCTGGTCGTGGTTGGGTTGGCAGCGCACCACTGGTGCCGATTCGTCGGCAGTACCGTGGCCAATGCTTAATCTGACAACGAACACTGATATGTCATGATGAGTTGGTGTGACGTCGTGAAGAATGCATACCTATCCCTCATCGTGTACCTTGAATCGTGCACTCAAGAGAGTCCAAGTATGAACTCTAACAGTACTGAACATATTATATTGTAGAGGATTTCGTGCGAGTTTCGTAACTACCCAATAATCAGACAATGTTGAACACTTAGTGAAATGGAGAAGCTTGGCAAACGCCTATAATTTTGTTTGGTAATGGTTTATTTGATTGGCTACTTCGGTCCGTCGATTTTGCTTCGTCGACTCGATTGGCAGCCCAGGCGTAGTATCACTAGTAGTACGTACTGCACCTTTTGGTTATTTTAAGCTTTTTTCACTATATTTGCTTAGCTTACCGATCGATATATTTCGACAACCTCCATTAAATTTCGTGGGGACCTCAAACTTACAATCAAGAGAGATTTTCAGGCCGAGTGCAACATATCCTTAGAGCCAGCACAAGTCACTGACTTGATTGAGCGTGTTCCAAACTAAAGCTCAACTTCACAACTCACATGGAATCGATTGATTCACAACCCACTGTGTTCAATTCAAGGTTATTCGACTAACATACACAGTGGTCGAGGCGGTGCTGATTGCAGCTAAAGACTCGAAATACAACGAATGCGCTTAAGGGCACCAGATGAGCGACACATACAACTTGCAGCGGGCCTGCGAGAAGGGCACGGTTTGGCTCGTCAACGGCCAGTAGCACACGTTCTTGTTGCCCTTGCACTGGTCGCCAGCGCCAGCCGAGATTTCTGGAGTATTTGACGTCACAGGGGCGGCGGGGGAAGACGTGACGGAAGCTGTCGAGTTCACGGAGTCGACAGTCGTCACGGCGCCTGGAGCAGTTGACGTCACAGGGGCGACGGGGGAAGACGTGACGGATGCTGTCGAGTTCACGGAGTCGACAGTCGTCACGGCGCCGGCGCGGATGTTAGCATACTGGGACGTGGGGTAGTTCAAGTTATTGTTCTCAAACGCCATGTTGGCTCGGCCGAACGTGTTGTACACTTGCGTGATCAACGACCGGGGGGAGCCGGACTTGGCGTCGGCATCCCCCGACCAGAACATGGTGCCGCCCAAGTTGTACTTCTTGATGTAGTCGAGCTTCTGGGCCAAACTCTTGGGCCCTTCGTACGACGTAAAGATTTTGGACGTGGGGTCGTAGCTGTACGTGGCGCCCAACTTTTCGTCGTAGATCTCCGTCGCGCCAGGAAGGGGGAGCACCTTGTAGTCCCACACGCCTTTGCCGTCGTTGCCAGCCACCCAAGATCCCTTGGTCGGCTTGGTGAAGTTGGAGTAGAGTCCGTTCGAGCCTTCGAACGAACGGCCGTACGCAGGAATCCCCAGCACGATCTTGTCCGAAGGGCACCCTCCCTTGATGTAGTCTTGCACGGCGTTGTGGGTGCTGTACTTGGCGCCCGGGGGGTGGTTCGGGTCTTCGTACAAGTTGGCTTGGTGGTCCGTGTATTTGCTCCAGCTGCCCGCCAAGTCGTACGTCATGATGTTGATAAAGTCCAATTGGCCGCAGATGGCGGTAAAGTCCCAGTGGCGGTAGTTGTCCGGGCCGGCGGGGGACGCCACGCTCAACTCGGCCTTCCACGGCAGCGTCTTGAACTCGTCGCGGATCGCGCTCAGCAGCAACACGTAGTTCTTGATGTCGTCGGGGCGATGGGGGACCGGGGGCGAGTCGTTGCCGCCTTCCACGGGGTACTCCCAGTCAATGTCGAGAAAGTCCAACCCCAGGTCCAGCATGAGCTTCACCGAGCTCTTGGCAAACGTGCGGCGGCCTGTTTCCGTGCTCGCGATGGAGCTGAACTGGTCGCTCAACGTCCACCCGCCAATGGACAGACCGAACTTGGTGCCGCGAGCCTTTTGCTTTTGCTTGAACCCTTGACCAAAGTTGCCGTACAAGTTGTTGCCTTGGTCGTTCCACGAGTCGCCACGTCTCGAGAATCGTTTTTTCACTGAGGCATGCGCGTCGATGATCCCCACCGTACCGTCAGGGCTGGGCTTGCCGAACGCGTAGTTGATGTGGGTGATCTTGTCCCAATCCAAATCGAAGATGCCAAACTTGCGCCCGTAGATGGCCCACTCCATGTAGTACACCACGTTCTTGAGCTTGGCGGCTTCCACGGACGAAGTCATAGCCACCACAAGGGCGGCCAACGCTGATTTGGTGATCATGGTCATGCTTGTTGCAGTTTGCTGGGGATGGCTAAATGAATTATGGCAATGCAGAAACTTGATGCCAATGGTCTTTGTGGCTGAACTTGATTGTCGGTGGATGAATGGGTATACAGCAGTATTTCGAATTTACATGTTTGGGACCTGCTCAGGTCATCGGAGTACCGTTGCCATAATCACACCCAGATGTTCAATGGCAAGGTCACTGTAAGACCAAGTTGTCAATGACAATTTACTGTTAATTCTTCGAAGAACATGTGCTGTATGAATGTATTGATTGAATAGACTACTGGTACTGAATACTATTAATAGTACACCATTGGGATACTGTACTACACCTGTACTGCTACCAATAATATTGCATTACTGTAGGAATGTAATTCTGCCTTTGTGTGGGCTACAGTAGATTTCTATTGCCGATTGTTGACAAAAAAACATCAAAAAGTAAAGACATGCGAATGCACAATCTTCTACTCCGGCAAAGGCAAGTTTTGGTGAATCTGAGTTCCAGAACGTACAAGCACGTCAGATATACCACATTTATACAGTACTAGTACTTGAGTACGTAGTAATTTCTGACGTATTTTGGTAATACAGTTTGCATGTGCTACAAATACCCCAATTTTGCGCGATTCGTAATTTCCCCATCCGCAGAAAGCCCGAAGTAAAAATAAACAAAAAATAATGTTGCCAATCTGTGACAAAAAGGTTAGACTGACCAATGGGAGCGATAGTGATCGCCCAGAAACTCATACCAAATCAATAATACTATTAATATTAATAGTGCATAGCGGTACTTTTTACTACTAATACTATAGTAATACTAATG
>NW_009798707.1:0-3157 GCF_000520075.1 Aphanomyces astaci
TTCATTCGGCAGGTGAGTTGTTACACACTCCTTAGCGGATTCCGACTTCCATGGCCACCGTCCTGCTGTCTAAATGAATCAACACCTTTTATGGTATCTAGGTGAGCGGGTACTTTGGCACTTTAACTTTGCGTTCGGATCATCCCGCATCGCCAGACCAGCTTACCCGGTATGGCCCACTAGCAACTTGGATATTCACGTCCACAGGTTCAATTAAGAAACCCACAGGTCTTACCCATTTAAAGTTTGAGAATAGGTCGAGGAAGTTTCTTCCCCGAGGCCTCTAATCATTCGCTTTACCTCATAAAACTATCGTAAATTAAGTTGCTGCTATCCTGAGGGAAATTTCGGAGGGAACCAGCTACTAGATGGTTCGATTAGTCTTTCGCCCCTATACCTAAATTTGACGATCGATTTGCACGTCAGAATCGCTACGAGCTTCCACCAGAGTTTCCCCTGGCTTCACCCTATTCAGGCATAGTTCACCATCTTTCGGGTACCAACATATATGCTCATACTCAAATCTTTCACCAACGGAGGTTCATGATCGGTCGATAGTGCCACACCGCAAACCGAAGCCCGCAGCATTTCCTACCTCAGACAACTTACGCTGCCCTTCACTTTCATTGCGCATTTGGGTTTCCACACCCTAATACTTGCACACATGTTAGACTCCTTGGTCCGTGTTTCAAGACGGGTCGTATCGCTCCATTTCGCCAGAGTCCCGAACAGCAACAAGTTAAAGCTCGCATCAATCCACACACAAGCACACACGACGCAGACCATACTATCCGCACACGGCGCACACGGAGACACAAACCCACTCAAAAGCATGTTGTAGGCACCTCAGTCTTAACCACGGCTACTCGTCCACCAAGATATAACAGACAAACGCAAGCGTAAGCCCTACCTCCTCGGCAGCCATTTCCCGCAGCATACGAACTGACCTTGACGTCCCACCGCAGCACAGAGCACCAGCAAGCACACACAGCACACACGCCGAGCGCAGCCAAAAAAGCCGCTGCCACAGCACACGCACGCACACACTCGCCAATGAAATATGCATAGGATTATTATAAACACTAGAAACGATACGGTTCCCTTTCAACAGTTTCAGGTACTCTTTAACTCTCTTTTCAAAGTTCTTTTCATCTTTCCCTCACGGTACTTGTTCGCTATCGGTCTCGCACCAATATTTAGCTTTAGATGGAATTTACCACCTACTTTGAGCTGTATTCCCAAACAACTCGACTCAAAGAAAGCGTATCGTACGCACGAGCAACTCAGAAATGAACGGGAGTATCACCCTCCATGCTGCCCTCTTCCAAGGGACTTGTCCCAAGTCGCTGTGCTGACAACAGCCTCAATAGACTACAATTCGCCGCACAAAACTTGCACGGAGATTTTAAGCTTGAGCTCTTCCCGCTTCACTCGCCGTTACTGAGGGAATCCTTGTTAGTTTCTTTTCCTCCGCTTAGTTATATGCTTAAATTCAGCGGGTAATCTTGCCTGATATCAGGTCCAATTGAGATGCATACCGAAGTACACATTAAGTTCCCAAATGGATCGACCCTCGACAACCGAAGCTGCCACCCTACTTCGCAACAGCAAAGCCAATTCAAAAGCCAAGCCACCGAGCTATGGTTCACCAGTCCATCACGCCACAGCAGGAAAAACGTCCAATAAGTGCATTGTTCAGCCGAAGCCAACCATACCACGAATCGAACACTCTTCCATTAACGCCGCAGCAGACAAACCAGTCGCCAATTTGCCACAATAGCAGCCTTCACAACCAGCAACGCCACCACTTTTCGAGCAAAGAGAAGTTCAGTTTAGTACATTTAAAAGGACTCGCAGCCGGTCCGAAGACCAATCGCAAGACACTTCACATCTGACATCTCCTCCACCGACTACACGGAAGGAAGAAAGTCAAGTTTAATGTACGGACACTGATACAGACATACTTCCAGGACTAACCCGAAAGTGCAATATGCGTTCAAAATTTCGATGACTCACTGAATTCTGCAATTCGCATTACGTATCGCAGTTCGCAGCGTTCTTCATCGATGTGCGAGCCTAGACATCCACTGTTGAAAGTTGCCTATTTTATTACAAGCAGAGACTTTCGTCCCCACAGTATATTCAGTATTTAAGAATTGGGATTAAAAGAAAAAAAAGACTACTAAATCAGGCCGAAGCCCAAACGTTCGCCTTTTTTTTGATAGGGCTCACTCAGCAGCAGCCGCCAACAATTAAGCCAGCAGCCGCCGCCAAATAAGACCCCCAACTATTGGGTTGAAACGGTTCACGTGGATAGTTTTTTAAGGTGTGGTAATGATCCTTCCGCAGGTTCACCTACGGATGTGGTAATGATCCTTCCGCAGGTTCACCTACGGAAACCTTGTTACGACTTCACCTTCCTCTAAATGGCGAGGTTAGAAAAAGTTCCCACCGTTCCACTCACAATGAAGCAAGCGAAACAACGGTCCCAATTTCTCACCGAGTCATTCAATCGGTAGGTGCGACGGGCGGTGTAGGTGCGACGGGCGGTGTGTACAAAGGGCAGGGACGTAATCAATGCAAGCTGATGACTTGCGTTTACTAGGAATTCCTCGTTCAAGATTAATAATTGCAATAATCTATCCCTAGCACGATACGTATTCAAAAGATTACCCAGACCTATCGATCAAGGTTATATACTCGTTGAGCGTACCAGTGTAGCGCGCGTGCGGCCCAGAACATCTAAGGGCATCACAGACCTGTTATTGCCTCCAACTTCCTTTGGTTTGATTACCCAAAAGTCCCTCTAAGAAGTCCACACACCTACCAAAAATGGTAAGCAGGACTATTTAGCACGCGGAGGTCTCGTTCGTTAACGGAATTAACCAGACAAATCACTCCACCAACTAAGAACGGCCATGCACCACCACCCATAGAATCAAGAAAGAGCTCTCAATCTGTCAATCCTTACTATGTCTGGACCTGGTAAGTTTCCCCGTGTTGAGTCAAATTAAGCCGCAGGCTCCACTCCTGGTGGTGCCCTTCCGTCAATTCCTTTAAGTTTCAGCCTTGCGACCATACTCCCCCCGGAACCCAAAGACTTTGATTTCTCATACGGTGCTGACAAGGTCATTCTAATTAAACGACTGCCAATCCC
>NW_009798707.1:5757-7701 GCF_000520075.1 Aphanomyces astaci
CAGGATTGCACTTTTTGTATACCATACTATTATAAGAAAACGTTGTTTTTGATGCGTTCTTAAAAAAAGGAAAAAAATTGCCTTGTGGTGCGAACCAAAAAAGCTGCGTCTGTGCCGAGTTATGAAGCAAAGAAGGCATGAATTTGGGCGAAAACGGAGGGTATGTCGTCGCTAAAGCAGCGTTTTTAAAGGTGGTTAAACCCTTATAACTTGGGAACGGTTGGGAATTGGCGGTTGCCCCTTTTACCATCATGTCGGCGATGCAAAAACACGTCTGCCTATATGTCGATATCCGTCGATTTGTCAAATCTTAAGATAGTTATGTACAAAAAACATGTTAACATATGGTAGAAACAAAAAAAGGCGAAGATTGTTTTGAGATTTGTAATCAGCACACTTTTCCGCATCCGGTGGTATATTTTTTGTCGACTAGATCCAAGTAGAAGTTCCTCTTTTGTGTTTGGATGACAGTTTTTTTTTCGAAGTGGAAACCCGAGTGGAGTTGGAAGTTCAGCGGAAGTCCTGGAAACCAAAAAAAAAGAAGATGCAAGTCAATAAGTTGTTAGAAACCGACCTATGCATGTATGGAGACTTTTTTTCGTCGTGCAATTCTAAGCCGATCGCACTAAAATCCGCGGCAATCGGCCCGGTACTTTTGACGTTATAAGCAAAATAGAGAATCGATTAGTGAAATGGCTACTTTTGAGGTCTCGAAAAGGTCGATTTTTAGGTCGAAAAAAGTGTTTCTTGACAAGGCATTTGAATATAGCCAAAATCTGACTTGACCACGAGAAAGAGCGCATCAAAGCACCCCTAGTACAGTTTTTTCACATGGCAGCCTCATTTGCTTCCTGGATTTGTAGGGCCATACAACGCCCAAATGAAGCAAAACCCGAGTTTTTGGCCCTGCAACTCGGCGAAAATGGCCGATTTTGGCGTCACGGAAAATGCAATAACTCGGCAACCACTGGGAGATGATCGCTGTAACTTTGGGGTCACTCGTGCGGACATATGCGCCAACTTTTCCCGTATCGTCTGCAGGCCAGATCCAGCTGGAGGGGAAAAAAAGGGGCCAAAACCACCTTAAAACACACTTCTTCATTAAGTTGCACACGTTTGGTCTAATAACTTGGGAACGGTAAGAGATAGCCCAATTCTGATTGCGGCAATGGATCCGCCGTGTGATTTTACATAGGGCTATGTCCGATCCATGTCCCAAATGGACCTTTTATTTTCGGTACATTTTGCATAAAAAGTCCAAACTGGACTTTCTAACCCCGATATTCGGATTCTACGTGAAAAACTACGTCTAGCCCTTGGAGTTAGCCGGGGCACGCACCACGGCTTTGCCCCCAAACACACGTTTGAAAGTGGTTAAAAATAGAGTATACGATTTGGCAGGTTTCCGTTGACATGTCGCAGGCTCCGACATGTCCACGTGAAAGAGCACCACAAAGTACCCCTAGAACACCCTTGAGACCACTTCTAAAGGTTCCACATCCCCTTCATAAAAAGCAAAAACAAAAGTGCAATTTTACGTTTTGCCATATATGAAGGGGTTAGGGTCCGAATTGGACTTTCTAACCTCGATATTCGGACTCGGCGTGAAAAAACACGTCTAGACCATGCTTCAGATTGGATAAAAGTAAAGTGAAAGCTCAAGTAAAAGCAAAAAGTAGACAGCACCCGGACTTCCCCGGTGGTCACCCACCCGAGTACTACCCGAGCTTGAGGCTGCTTAACTTCACAGAGCAGACGGGATATGGTGCTTTCAGCCTAAGATGGCCGTCTACACTGGGCTATGGCCGACACGCCTATTAATGCGTACCACCACTATACATTGCCACAACACATTTACATACTCACATGTCCACACAGTGGACATAAAACCAACGCACACACCCTCCAATATCCGTTCTAGCGCTTGCCAGTGGGTGGGTGGAT
>NW_009798707.1:7801-8335 GCF_000520075.1 Aphanomyces astaci
GGATAATGTGGCACACGCCAACACAAAATGTGTGGTCAGCAGCTCGCCCCTACAACCTAGCATACACATGCTGTCCTGTAGGCTCGTCACCTTCATAGACAGCAAGTGCTACTACCCGCCGCGCTCCATATTCGTGCCTACGCGCGCCTGGAAACCCATGTACATGACCAAAATGACCAAAATGACCAAAGTGGCCATTTAAGACATGCACAACCAAACGTAGCCGTCCTATGCGACATGACACGTGCACGTACGCGCATAAAGACATCGTAGACAACATGGACACCTCCATACATGCACAGCGCGCGCTCCGCTTAAGTACGACACTAACTTGTCATATACAGCATGCTCTTCCTCCCGTCACCTTCCATCACCTTCCATATTCACCCCCATCCGCCGTCACCTTCCTCGCGCCATCACCTTCGCCATTTTCACCTCCATATCCACGCTTCCTTCGCCGTCACCTTCCGCGTACGCGTCCATATTCGCTGCGTTTCCTTGGAATATTGTAGACTGCCCCGTATAAAATTGGGA
>NW_009798708.1:0-928 GCF_000520075.1 Aphanomyces astaci
ATGCAGTTAACCCCGGAGATTTAGCATCGTATGTACTCACCGGGGGTAGGACGGAGTCCCAGGTTACAAGCCTACTGGCGAAAAGGTGTATCCGGATATAATAATTCCCTCATTGAAACAGTATTTCGGGTCAAAACAACAGTGGAACTGTTTTAATGATGGAATTAATTATTCACATATTAACACTGTAAAGTAACACTTACATACGATATATATCTTACATCCGCAAACGCTTGCCTGCTTCGTGGTTGTTGAACATGGTTGGTCACCCAGTCGGTCCGACAACTGTTTTTGACCCAGTCAATCCCATCACAGATATGGGTACAGTACGTATCCCCGTGCATCCTTCGCCTCCTTCTCCCCCAGTTCGGTTCTTCCAACGCTCAGTGGGCTCGTGTGGATTCTGCACTTGCTGCCGAAAAAGTCGTACTAACGTGAGTACATCTTTGACTGCCTGGAAAACCTCGACCACCAACAACCACGAAGGAGGCAAGCGTATGCGGAAAGTACGATCGTATATCGCACTGCAAATGTTACTTTAATGTGGATCCTTCGTCCTTTGAAAGTGCGATACAGTAGCGGGTTTTTTTGGCAAGAATATCAGCCACGCTGTTGGATACTAGTATTTATGACGCCAAATACGACTCGTCCATCCCAGCGGGTTAATGATAAGAGCTGGATGTATGTACGTATGTTGTACACATCCAACCATCCATTTGTTTAGCCTTGGTACTTGGTGTGCTAGTTCAATCACAGTCTGACGTAAACGATTGGATTGACTTGGCTCTAGATGAAAGAACATTCATTTTCCAATTTTCATCATGAAGTTCGTACTCCTCGCATTCACCGTGGCCGTCGCTGCCTTTGCTCGAGACCAAATTGTCCCACCCACAGTCGACGGTTTCGAAATCCTTGGGGGCCAGGAAGC
>NW_009798708.1:4788-5521 GCF_000520075.1 Aphanomyces astaci
CATTGAATGTGGTGCCCTCGACGTGCCAGGTATCTATGCACGCGTCAGCGCTGCTCGTGACTTCATTGAACGGTTCTTGGAGAACTAAGTCAAACTTGTGCGTGCCATAATGAAAGCGACATGGCCAGCATTCAACCCACTTGGTTAAACATACAACCGACTTGGTTATGAAAAAGGCCAAACTCGCTCGTGTAGTGTTTGTGGTAAACATCGTTAATTTGATGAATAAGCATTATGGTGCAGCACCTGAATAGCGCAGCGGGATTCGCGATATTATTGAAGCACGCAAAGCCATTCTGTCAGTGGAAGATATCTACTATGCTCGTTGCAATCTCATGCATCATTCACAAATTATATTAACAGGAGGCTGCGGGAAATGATCGACTTTTTGATCCTCAAACGATATGGCAGTACATTGTTCATCATCACCATACAACACGCTAGAATTAAATCGTGTATAGCCTGGAAAGAAAGCACTGGTGCACTACTTTTAGGGCATCCCCACCGGTGCGACTGTATAATCAGACTGTAAAATACCGTTTTACAGTTCCTGTATATTGATTTTCGTCAACCCCAGCGGCAAAACTGTAAAACATCCGAATAATATTTTTATCCCGAAATGAACGCCTGGTGCGCACGGGCAGGACGACGATGATGACATGGATCAAGCTTGGGAGATTCTTGGCTTTCATCAGTCTTCTGTGCGCCCTAAAGGCTCTATTGCCAACCGCCA
>NW_009798708.1:8759-10467 GCF_000520075.1 Aphanomyces astaci
TTGTTTCTGCCCTGGTTGTAAACACCGTCTCGACTACCATCGCCGACTACCATGCTGACGCGTCGAACGCGAGGCTTCTGTGGGACCCGGAAGGTCCAAAGGAAGTTTATGTAAAGGTTGCGGCCAACACAACGCAAGACAAGTACGTCAAACTCACACTGCTAAACTACAACGATGTGGTACGCCAAATTTGGGACAATGCAAGCAACGTCCGCAATGCCCAAGCATCGTTCACATTGCTGCTGTTCATTTACGTCGGTAAAACTATCGATATATATGAATTTGTCAAAATTGTGTCACTAGTATTAAATTAGTGTAAATTACGAAATACGACGTAGAAAAGGATACCAGCACCGCGATTAGACGAGCGACTGCTAACAACCTCGTGACTGCGGCGACACGCGTTGCGGAATACATTAAAGACCAGAGCCTTCTTCTTGACCCTCTCCAAACCGACTATGCAACCGTTGTGACGGCAAGATTGCCGCCGTCCGCCTCCGTTGAAATTCCCTCAAATGCTACAATGCGGCAACTTGGTCATATTGACCTTATGTCTTCGCGTCATGCCGACGAACGCCGGCGCGAAATCAATGCCCAGACCACGGAAACGTACCGTAGGGTTCGAGTTCGGTTTGGCACGATGGCCAGTGCCCCAGTGGATTGTTTTCTGTCCGTTGAAGATCTCCGCAGCATTCTAGGAATTCCTCCATTCGACCTGACGCCATCCTTTCGGGAACCAATAGTGGGGGGAGTAGTCGGACCAAGCGTGAATATTGAGGATATTGATCACATTAATTTGTAGTAATATCAAACAATTTGCATAAATAATTCCAATGGTTTCTAACGAATTTACATTAAAAATGTTTCTTGGTCTAACGCTGTAGTATCATAACCGCAATGGTGATACAAATTGTATCCTATCCGCTCATTTTTTTTGGTGCACTCTACAAACGCCACATCTAATACAGCACGGACATTCAAGCGAAATGCCATGGGATACTTGTCAATCCAGCGCTTTAGCAGACTAAATCCCACCTCAATAGGGTTTAGCTGGGGAGAATATGGCGGCAAAAAAAATAGCAGTGCACCTCGGCGATGAACTGCTTCTTGCAGCTCCTTGTACATGTGGATCTTTGCGTTGTCTAAAATCAAAATTGAACACGGCAGCGGCCAAGGATTCAAATACGGCAGAATCTTTTTGACCATGACGTCGTGAAACGTAGCACGATCAAATGTTCCTAAAAAAATCTAATAAATATAAATTAAGCCATGGAACGACAAAAATATTATACCGTCCACATAATCCCACGCTAAAAATCCGGACGTTGTAAATGCCGCTAGTGCTGACACCCGCTGGCCGCGAGAGAATGGTAATTCTACAATCGCCTTTTTGTTGCGCTTCGACCAAGCGTACTTGCGAATCGAATCACGTCCGTCTTTAGAAGTTAGAAGTCTCGTCGACAAAAACAAGCTGGTCGGGGTACGAGTAGTAAGGGCTTAATCGCCGATAGTAATCGCGCAGCTCAAAATCGGCAGACTCTCGCGCTCGTCGTTCTAAGACTAATAACACACGAATAAATATTGAAAATATATTCGAAACTTTAATACCTTTTCGCGTCAAACCTAAGTCATGCATGAGTGCTCTACATATAGTTGCCGCAGATACATTCTTGAGCGTCGGAAACTGGTGTCGCAGTGCGTCTTCAAG
>NW_009798708.1:13595-14255 GCF_000520075.1 Aphanomyces astaci
GTACATGTGGATCTTTGCGTTGTCTAAAATCAAAATTGAACACGGCAGCGGCCAAGGATTCAAATACGGCAGAATCTTTTTGACCATGACGTCGTGAAACGTAGCACGATCAAATGTTCCTAAAAAAATCTAATAAATATAAATTAAGCCATGGAACGACAAAAATATTGTACCGTCCACATAATCCCACGCTAAAAATCCGGACGTTGTAAATGCCGCTAGTGCTGACACCCGCTGGCCGCGAGAGAATGGTAATTCTACAATCGCCTTTTTGTTGCGCTTCGACCAAGCGTACTTGCGAATCGAATCACGTCCGTCTTTAGAAGTCTCGTCGACAAAAACAAGCTGGTCGGGGTACGAGTAGTAAGGGCTTAATCGCCGATAGTAATCGCGCAGCTCAAAATCGGCAGACTCTCGCGCTCGTCGTTCTAAGACTAATAACACACGAATAAATATTGAAAATATATTCGAAACTTTAATACCTTTTCGCGTCAAACCTAAGTCATGCATGAGTGCTCTACATATAGTTGCCGCAGATACATTCTTGAGCGTCGGAAACTGGTGTCGCAGTGCGTCTTCAAGCTCCTCGATGTAGAAGCATGGATGGACTGTGGCGTATTCGTTCACCCAGGCGTTGACCTCAGTAGGCCAGCGTGACTC
>NW_009798709.1:0-3458 GCF_000520075.1 Aphanomyces astaci
CCTGAGAGCCATGGCCGTGTTGTCGCCAGTGTTCTCAACGGGGAACGGAGTTTCGTCGCCAATAATAATGCAGGTCAAGTTGGGCAGCATGCTCGTGTAATTCGGAAATGAAAAGAGTACTTGACTCGATGAATCAACACGTTGACAGGAAATTGGTTTAGATTTTGACAGTCCAACGGCCAGAACGGCCAGACGAGTTGTCTATCTGTACCGAATCTACTTCTTAGACGTACGAACTACACACACTACAAGTAACGTTAACTGGTACTACACAAGTGCTGCGTGCTGACTCCTTCGACGACAGCCCCACGTGGCAGTATCCTGGCATCATCAACGCCTTCGACCCCCCCCCAAACGTTGCAGCGTCGTACGCGGCGGGCTGTGCTTTGGGCCAACTGATGGATTTTCTCGACATGTTTGGGGTCAAATTTGGTTCACTGTCAATTTTATAACCGCTGCATTCAAATCTTCAAACGACGAATTCTGAATGAAATCGCTCTATGAATCGATAGTTTAGCGCATGACGAAACGACGTATCGAAGCCAATTGCGGAACATTCGCAAAAATGACGAAATGTATGGAGGCCACAGTTGGTCATCGTTTAATGTTGGCCCTCATATTTTTTACTGGATTCACAGGTGACGCGTACTGGAGCCAAATGACCATATGTTTGCAGTAAGTGGAATGTGGCGTTCGAAATGATTTACAGACAGTCGAGATGATTAGGGAAAAGTGAACTTCTAATGTAATATTGTGAAGTCCTCGCAATTCATGGCATGCTACACACAGCGAAGGAAGCAGCCACCCCACCAACCAACATCACGACAAAGTTGAACTATCCTTACTTCCAGATCCTAGAATGAGCTTGTTTTGACAATAATTAGGAGCAAACCTTGGCGTTTATCAATAAATTGTCATGGATTTACGCATCAAGTGTGAGTCCAGCCATCGTCATGACGCACTATGACGCCAGCCAGGCAGTTGATATAGAAGTTCCAAAATTGAATTTAATAAATCTCGTCAAAAGTTTGAATGGATATGCTGAGTTGAAAATGATGGTCATTTGCCCAGCACAACTCCAGTATACTTCGAAGTATATTGTACGTCCGCTAGGAAGGACACTCTCCGCAAGTTACATTGGCTGGCTCGAGGCGTTACATTAAAAATTCACTTTTCCCTTGCTGCGTACCATGATCATCTCATGCCAAGCCAACGACATGCCACGGAAACTAGGCCAATCCTGGCAAGAATGGCGCGGTGGCTTGGGTGTATTATGGGTCGATTTGATGGCCTACACCAGGAAACTAGTGAATATTCACTACCACTGATTTAGACATCGTACTTCCAAAGCACTTCGATGTCCTTGATAATGTAGTTAGTTGACTCGAACCAGTCCTTTCATCCATTCAACACTTTTGACGCGATTTACCAAATCCAATTTCTTTCAAACTTCAAATACCAGGTACTAGATCAACAGCATGACTGGCGTCATAGTGCGTCATGACGATGGCTGAGTTCAGCCATCGTCACACTTGCTGTACAAACGTCCATACTACCGATCATAAAACCAAGACATTCTATTGATAAATCCCAACGTTTTGTCCATAATTATTGACAAAACAAGCACTTTTCGTGATCTGGAGTTCAACTCCTCACGAACAGACAACCACAGTCCACTACAAACATATGGTTGTTTCACTCGAATTTCAGACCATTTGGCTACGGTACTACAGTGTACCAACCAGTAGTTCGACTGATCGACTGCACTAATTCACGATATATTGCAACCAATTTTCTAATTGGCCAAAAACCAATTTTCTAATTGGACAAAAACCAGGTCGTACACCAACTTTCACACAAGTAAACCAACTCCAAGCCATCGTTCCATCAATTCATTTTCGCATTTGCCACCAACCACCAACTAGTTACCATAATGGGCATCAAAATCAAGAACGCCACGGATCACTCGACCATCGCCATCATCATGTCGTACCTGCCAGCGCCGACCCCGAGCCTCTTTTACCGCCGCGTGCTGGTGCTGCCGCCAGGAACCCGCGACGACAGCCCCACGTGGCAGTGTCCTGGCGTCATATACGCCTTTGAACCTCCGAAACACGTGAATGCGGAGCAAGTTGCTGCGAAACTCCGCCGCGCCATGGCCCGTTTCAACGTCGTGCGCGCGGGACTGTGCTTTGCTGGGGGCCAACTGATGGATTTTCTCGACATGTTTGGGGGGATCTTCGATGCTGTCTTGGAGCTCATCGTGGAAACTGTGGTGGACATGCTCACCGACAGCTTGGAGGATTCTGGCCCGACAGATGACGAGTCCTGGGACAACAAGATTAAAGACGCATTTAGTCACGGTGACGACGCCGGTGACGACGATGGTGACGAAAAAGAGCGAAAAGACAAGACCAAGATGGTCCGCAGTATGTTTTTACTGGGTTTTGGGGGCATGGGACTCCGCCGCCAGCACTCCCTCGAGCGTCGAAGCAAGGACAACTACGCGCTGTCTATTCGAGGAGATGGGATCGCGTTCTTTAGTTAACTATCGATTATTCTCATGTCAATCCTATATACTTCTTGACAGTTTAAAATGTAATGAACTTGGTATAGTAGATACTACCAGTACATTGTGATTATTGTTCTCAATATTCGTTTCACCGTACTGTACTTCTCGTAGTAGACACGAATTTTGTAGAAATTGATGCCCATTTCGAAGGTTCTGCATGTTCTACTTCGAAGTACAATTCAGTGATTTTGAGCTTACTATTAGTACTACTAGATAGCGATTCTCTTAAGTACGACTCCATTCTTGAGTTTCAACTATCAGCATCATCCTCCAGCGGCTGCACCGAGCGAATGGGGTGCTTCGGCATCCTGGGTTAGATGCACACGCAGCAGGCACGACTGCGAGGACGCTGCTTTGAGAAGCACTAACGCTGTCTCGTCAGCTTCCATCGACGCCAGGGGTCGTCGCATTCGCCGCACATCGGGTACAGTGACGACGACATCTTCTGTCGTGAAATGTACGTCCTTTCTACGTAGGACCTTGCGTACGTGCGCAACCAGTGGGCGATCTGGCTCGGGAACCACATCGCCGTCCCGATCTCGACCTCGAGCGCACTGCCCGAACGCGTGCATGTCCTCACGTCCGTCCTGCACAACTCATCTATTATCAATTTCCCTAAATATATATTTTTTATCAAATATATATATTTTATCAATATTTTATCATTTATATATATATTACAATGCCTATCCATATCGATATATATACATAAATCTTAAATATATATTCTTTATCATTTATGTATATTATCAATATATATGTAATAATATATATATTATAATATATATATATTATAATATATATATTTATGTAAATACATTTCAATTTGGATAGGTATTGTGAACAATTTATTGGCGCCGTTGGCCAGTGGGGCGACCTTAGATTG
>NW_009798710.1:0-745 GCF_000520075.1 Aphanomyces astaci
GTGCATCCACCTCACTCGAGACTCTACCTCAACACATGAGTTGACAGGTGGCGTCTGTTATGTGGTTTTCAGCAAAATTTATGTGGCAGGAATGTAAACTCGAACTTCACTAGGCTAGCGATTCTAAGCCATACTTGCCCTTGAGACACATTCCCAGGCAAGTATTAGCTAGGGTGCGTCATGAGCCAGGTACTTAGGAGCTGGGTGTGGGCAAAGTGGTGGCAAGCCGTTACCCCACCTGTCACATCGCTACACCAGCCGCATGGCAACGGCTTCCGACTATGACTGACAACCCCCTACAATGGGTCATCGCACTCTCCCTCACCCCACGCCTCGTCAAAGACTTTCACCGCCGATGGATCACTACCCATTGGACTACACTACACGCGTACTGGACCCACACGTGCCACGAGCAATACCTAGCTACCGCACAGGGCGGCGATACCGCACTAGCACAAGCGGTCAACACCGGCATCAAACAGCGCCGCCGGGCTCACGATGACACCCCGGCCGCCATGGACACAAACCTACGTCAAGCGAAAGCCCGCCGGACCCTTGACATAGACACATGGCTTGGGCAGCGGGCACAAGGCCTTCTCGTCAGCACCGACGCACCACACGCCCAACAAAACGCTACACCAACGCGACGACGCAGACCACCGCGCCGACCACCGGAAACAAGGTCTGCAAGACACCAACAACTATAGCAACACCGACCAGACACGTCCCACTGCACACTGCACAC
>NW_009798710.1:4391-5089 GCF_000520075.1 Aphanomyces astaci
TTAGTGGCGCAAGCATTGGTCCAGCGTGCAGCACTAGGGCCACCAACAAATGGAGCGTGAATACGTTCAGGGGTACACGCGCTGGAAGTGATCCGCTGTTATGGGTGCTATCGTCAGCTCCATTGACAACGTTACATACTGTACCTACGAAGTCATCAATGTCCATAACAAAGCTGACGCGTTGTTATGGACAATGGGTGGCTCAACATGAACGAAATCCACTGGGCTACCGCTGAGACACGCTCGATGGTTGCATGCGCTATGGTCCTATGGGCTCAACATGTACAGTACAACCCGTACATGATAAGCCCATCGGACTAAGGTGCGCGCACCGTAGTGTATGTCCTTGCGGTCGCCCTGTGGATCTCGTGCAAAGTAGGAGGAGGGCAACAAAATATGGGTTAATTGCAGTGCTTTTCTTGTCACGCGTTTGCAACTCGCGTCATGCAGTCGTCGTAGTGGAGTCCACTATCACAAGTGGACTCTACTACCATGCGGTTATCATTGACGTTGTGACGGAGCTGGAGCAAGGGCTTGTGCTACTATACCACATCGTGGTACTGCCATCGCAATGGTATTTTATTCGACGGGCCGACTACCTTCGAATTCGACCGTCTTGCCTTTTAGGTCGTCAGCATTAGCTAGCTTTTAGATAGTTCACTTTTACATTTGCCTAACATTGGATCTACTCCTTTCTT
>NW_009798710.1:9282-10047 GCF_000520075.1 Aphanomyces astaci
GCGTCTTGCTACACCTTGAAACGCCTTGACTCCAAGTCTTGGACGAGTTGCTTGAAGTGCACAACATGCTTGATGTCCTTCATCAGTTCCCACGTGGCTTCGCTTTCGGGCTGACCATGACACTTGACTTAGCATGTCGGTTTGACGATCAGGCGGTGGTGGATGGGCCCTGGGTTCAATTCCCGGGGTGCGCCAAGTTTTCCTGAAAATGTATATATTTGTAGGGCGCGTCTGGATGCCACAAAAAATGGCATAAAATGGCCGTTTTTCAAAGAAAAGTTGCCAAAATCGAAATCTTCCATTTTTTGAAATTTTGTGCGTCTGGATGCCACCAAAGTTCAAACATTTATGCCACAATCTTGAGAATCGGGTGTTTTATGGCATAAAAAAATGGGCCGATTTGGTCAACTTTATTATGGAGTTGTGTTCACGTTGACAGTGAAATGTTGCACTTCAATCGGAAATCGAATATTTCTTCCATAATTCAACTGGCATCCAGACAACTGTGTAGATACTTCTTTTCTCTTTTTTTTCATGGGATATGAGATCGTTGGACGAAGCATGGACCTAGCCATTCGCATCACCACAACTACCGAAGGATGACTGACGTACATGATATCCCTCCTCGGTAGTACCACATCCGATCCAGAAATACCGGTTCCAAATAACCTCGCCGTGCTTCTCCCAAAACCGGCGTAGGCTGCAATTCCACGACCGCTCAGCCTTCGTCTGACCGGGAACAAACGAGACAAAGTTCTCCACCCA
>NW_009798710.1:14335-15729 GCF_000520075.1 Aphanomyces astaci
CTCCCACGGTTGCCGATCACGCGCTGCGATGTAAGCCTTCTTCACGGCCTCAGACAAGAAATGTCGGATGTGCTCCAGACGTTTCACCCCTTCCTCATCAATTCGAAGCGAACTGGTCAGCTTCGCTTGGTGTTTCATCCGCTTCTGTGATTGGGCGACAGTCGATATCGTCGGGGGCGACGGCCGCTTCAAGCGACTCAACTGTTTCGTGCTGGACGAGTCGACGACGCTGGTGACAAGGAGCTCTACCTCCGACTCGGTGTCTTCATCGTCCGACGCGCTACGGCTGCCCCCGTTTTTTTCTCCTTTCTCATCGATCGTCTTGCCCTCGTCCTCATCGGAGTCCAGGCATTGCACGCTAGCTTTCATCTTCCTCTCCGCTCGAAACGCGACCACGGACACCTTTTGGTGTGCTTTGGACTTCATGGACAGTCCGGGCTGTGCGGTACCACTCCGTCCCAAATTACTGCCACGTTTGACGTTTGCCACATCATATTTTTATGACCCTGCATTAGTTTTTGTTAAAATTTGTACCAATCGAAAGAGCAAAATTTCTGCTATTTCTCACGGTGATTTTATTACCTTAAACATGGTATACACATTCGCTGCGATCATATAAAATTGCCACTCGTCTGGAAATTTTTGACCACTCACCGACCTTCATTATTGTATGGTCCAAAACAGGGGCACCAATCAAATAATAGATATATAGCGGTAAAAATCACCTCTAGCAAGAAATTACCTTGATCCATCAACACATACACAATGGAGCGCAACCGAAATGATGACATCCCGACCGCTACCAAGGTCGCTATCTTGCTCGCACTTCACGACGCTGCCGTTGGTACCTCGCTACCCCATGGGACCTTTACCCTGGTAGCATTGAAGTTCAACTGTAGCCGCACATCAGTAGCCCAGTTGTGGAAACAGCGCAGCCAATGCAACGACGATCCTGATGTGTTCGCCGCCTTGGAGACCAAGCGGCGTGAACGTTGCGGTCGGCCTCGACTCGCCAACGAAAACATCCTGAACGCCGTGACAAATGTTGGACTCGAATACCGCCAGTCAGTCCGCAGTGTCGCCTTCCACGCGAATGTGTCCAAGTCGACGCCGCATCGCCGAGTCCAAGAAGGGGTCCTGGACTTCTGATCCACGAACTTGAAGCCGGCTCTCACACCGTTGTACATGCAATCTCGTCTGGCGTTTTGCCTACAGAACGTAGTGGATAGTGTTGATGTGACGTCGGGGTATGCGTTCCGGGACTTCGACGACACCATCCATGTGGATGAAAAGTGGTTTCGTATGGAGAAATCTATCTGGTCGCGGGTTTTACGTCGCACCCAACGAAGTGTTGCCGAAGCGAAGACACAAGAACAAACGATACATTGGGCAAG
>NW_009798710.1:19664-20287 GCF_000520075.1 Aphanomyces astaci
CGTCAATAACTGAAGTAAGGGAAATTAATAATAAAATTCCTAAAAGTCATGAAATTCGAAGACTCCAAAAATCAAAACGTGGCAGTAATTTGGGACGGAGTGGTATACCATTGGAGGTACTCGCCCACCGTGTAGTCTTCCGGCGTTTCTGGCACCCATCGATCGAACTCGTCCTTCTGCGCCTCCGCCAACGCCACGATCTTGTTCGCCATGGCCAGCCGTCGCTGATGAGCGGCGTCGTTGGCCTGCGCTGCTGCTCTATTAGCCTCGTCTGCCTGACGATCAGTCTGCCGCCTGGTAGCCGCCTCGCTCTGGATCTCCGCGTTACGACGAGTCAAAGACAACAACGTCGACCGCTTCTTCTTCCCGGCTGCCCCTGACGTAGGAACCATGACGCGTAAGTTGGGAAATACCCTACCCAGAGAACCACAAATCGACAATCCTACCAACTGGCCGAAGTCAACTCATGGTCGCCTCTGATTGGCTGCCTGACAGAGTGATGGATGGAGACTACAGTCAGTTCCCGTATGAAGACTGTTGTCCGACGGACTATTCTGACCGATTATTCCCTTGCTTTCCGAAATATTTCGTCCAATCATCTGCCCAGTCTGCGATATTATGTC
>NW_009798711.1:0-1537 GCF_000520075.1 Aphanomyces astaci
AAACGAGTCATGTGACACCGAGGGGGGCGACGACCCCGACCAACATGATCGTCCACTTGGAACAAAATCAGCCAAGCGCGCAAAGTTGGTACAATGCGCCGACGACGATCGCCGTGCTCGATCTATTGAGGTCAAGGAGGCCTTGGTGAAATCTCAAGTTCATCGCAACAAACTCATTGAAGAACAAAATCTCGTGGCGCTGATTACAATGACTGCCCCGCCGGGAGACGAAGTAGCTGCCAAGATTCTTGATCTCAAAAAGCGCCAAGCATTAAGAATGCTAGAGGAAGATAGTTTTGAAACGTAGTATTAATCACGGTTGTCAAAACTGGATTTTAAAAAATAGCATTAAACAATAAAACGTTAACTGATATTTTTTTGAACCTTTGTGCGCCCAAAGATGCGTCACAAGGTCCGACTGTAGCTGCTTGAATAGTTGAGAATTCCGAGATGCCGCTGACCGAGACGCCATAGCGGCAATGGATCCATCGACGACATCAGCTGCAGCACGCACCACAATCTTGGCGGCATCAGCGGCTGCCATCGTGGCTTGGTCAAACTCCAAGTCTTGCATCAGCTTGTAATTCCCTCGCTCATTTTCAACAATCATATTGTGCAGGATGATGCAGGTGTTCATGATCGCACAAAGCTTCGTCGACGTCCATTTGCGACCTGGGAACTTAGTAATGGCCCATCGAATTTGGAGAACACCAAACCCACGTTCGACATCTTTTTGTATAGCCTCCTGCATCGATGTGAAGAATCCGCTGGCTTCACCGATAGGATCTGGAATTGCTGACATGAATACAGCCCAGCGGGGATCTATGTACAACTATTAATCACACCGATCAAGCTCGCAGACTCGTCACAAATTCCATCGACCAACCAATATGGTGTTTTGTAGATTTGGTGGTTTACCACGTACGATACTTGATGGCATGCGCCATTGACGATGTCGTGCAGCTATAATGAACATTCAATCAATGCAATTCTGAATGTTATACTGTCAAACAAACCAAGCTAGAGCGTTGGACGACATTGATATCGTTCAATGAACCGGGGAATCCGACATGAGCATGCCAAAACCACAGGTCCCCATCCACTGCGGCCTCCAAGATGATCGAGGTTCCCTTGTGCCCCTTAAAAAAGACATTAATCCAAATTGAAGTGCATGAATATATTTCACACCTTGAATTGGCCTTGTTTTGCTTTTGGGCATTTATCCCAACGCCATGCATAGCAATCCAATGAGCCCGCGCAACCAGGGAACCCACGAGCAGCATTTATGCGCAATGTGCGCTCAAGATCCTCGGGCGTAGGAGACCGCAGATACACCGGGCCGTACTTATCAATCATGGCCTATATATTGTTCAATCTTAAGGAACTATTTATTACATGTGCATACTCAAATGTGGGTTATAATTGTACCTGGGCAAACTTGTCCAGGCATTTTTGAGCTGTGCTTTCGCTGATTCGAATATACTCGTCACAAGCGTCCGCAGGTGTACCATAAGCTAACTGGCGCATTGCAGCGGTG
>NW_009798711.1:1639-5840 GCF_000520075.1 Aphanomyces astaci
CAAAGTACCCCTTGTGGTTGGCCGTCAATTGGACTTGGACGTCGATGGTCGACCCCGGCGCGTAGCACGCCCCCACGACCTTCTCGCGGTGTTGGGGGAACCGACCATACACGCCGCCGGTCTCGTGCTCTCGGACGCCCGTGTACGGGTCGCCGCAGATGCCGTTCTTGCCGCCGCTGGTCTGGCCAATGCCGCCGGCGCTCAGGCCGTTGTCGCTGTAGTTGATGGGAACCAGGCCCTTGTATTGGGGCAGTTTGCCAATGTACCCGCGGTGCGGAGGCGACACCAGGCGACCGTGGGCGTCGGTGAAGTCGACGACGGATGAGATGGCCAAGGCCGACAAGAGAAACGAGGTGGTGGGCTGCATGAGGGTGTCGATGAAAATTAAAGAGTGAGACTAGAAGAGTGACTGCGAGTTTGGAGGTGTACCCGCAAGATTTATACTACGGTAGTATTGCTTTTGCCGATGTTGCCGGGCGAAGGCTGAATTTCAGAAATATCCAGAACCCTTGTAGTTGTAATCTCTACCAAAAAACAGAAAGGTAACTAATACTCCTACGTATTTCTAGTACTAGTACTACGTAGTACTTCGAGTTATTAATAGTACTTTATTTTAGTACTGTGTTGATATACTACTGCGTAGTACAGTGTAGAAATTGTAGTAACGTTATCGGAGGTTCAGTGAATTGGGAAAGAACTCGACACAATAGTACTCTACAAAATAAGTTTTTTTTGTACAAAAGTACCGCGGGTGTATTCCACATGGATTTGTTGAATACTGGGACTACTGTTAGTACTATTATTAAAAGTCGTACGTTGGATGATGTCAGGACAACTGCTCCGAGTATTTTATACTACGTAGTAGTAGATGATTGACACGTTGTGGCATTTTGGCCATGTCACTGCATGTCCTCCATTCACAGAGTACGTCTGATACAGTTCGCCTGTTGAGACATATTACTACCTACCAGAGCTTTGTGGAATTGCATGCGGCTCGCAACTAAGTCCACGCCGCAGTTACTACGTAGTACTAGTATTGGTATTTACAGTTAGCTGCGTTTATCGTTTCTGCCCACATGATGCTACTATGTACTAGTAGTATTAATACTACGTAGTACTTTTAATAGTACTGAAGTACAATACCAGTACTGTACTATTACAAGTACAAAACAGTACCGGTAGTACTACCAATATGTATGGAATGGGCCGGTACTGCCATATGTTACGTCGTGTGGGTCATTTCTGATTAACGTTATCATTGAAGGATGTTCAAAGTTAACATGATACTATTACTACAGTACTGTAGTAACCATGTGTAATTAATTGTCTTGAACAAAACTACCGGTACTACTACCTCTGTTCGGAAATAAATCAAACAATCCGAAAAAATGACTTGTTAATGGAATTCGCAAGGTGAGCCACCTTGCTCCTTTTTAATATCCAATCAGAATCCATCACACCTTGTTTCTTACACACGATTGGCTATAACACTGACAGAAGACGTTACAGTGATGCTGCTCCAGAGAATTGTGCACTGATGAGTGCACTCCGACTATGTCCAATGTGGTTCTCCCCTTAGTGGTTCTCCCCTTACAGCTAACATTATGTTGTGCGCTCGGTTGGGTCGCAGTGTCGTGGTGGCTCTGGTGGGCTAACGCGGTGTCGCAAGAGGTTTTGTCAGTAGTGGCTGAGGGTAATGATAAAGATGAGTTGCAAAACCTCTCTATTGTTCAATCTTAAGGAACTATTTATTACATGTGTATACTCAAATGTGGGTTATAATTGTACCTGGGCAAACTTGTCCAGGCATTTTTGAGCTGTGCTTTCGCTGATTCGAATATACTCGTCACAAGCGTCCGCAGGTGTACCATAAGCTAACTGGCGTATTGCAGCGGTGATTTTCTGAAGCGTCGACAGCCCAGGCACGTTAAGTGCATTGAATCGTTGCTCAAAGTACTCGTCGTGAGTTTTGATGCCTTGAACTATTCGTATGAACAACTCACGTTGCATTCGGAAGCGCCGACGGAACAATCGTTCATTATACACTGCATTCGGAGCAAAGTAGTCCTATTCGTAACGTCAGCATCATATCAAACAGGAATGCTCACTTGGTATAGTCGATCGCCACCCATTGCGTGACCACGATTGACATTCGGTGCACGCCCCGGTCGAGAGCCACCATGGGGTTTCTTGTACGTTGATGATGCTTCGGAATCGCTACTCGAAGAGTCGAACACGGCGTCGACAATCTCCGACAGCATGTCGTCGTCCAGAGTGGACTGTTGCAGCATCTTGATGCCCTCCATTGCACCTCGAAGCGTGGGGCAAGTTGGGATGTGGACAACTTCCAAAATGGATGATTTTTTGTGGATGTCCCGAAAACAACGCACTGGCTCTATTTTGGGGATAGGGACATCGATATAGGGACTCCCGTTGGAGATGCTCTAAGGGGTCTAGGGGCGAGGTACAGAGCTACTGGATCTTTTAACGGGAAATGATTGCGTAAGCCTCAGGGTATTATTCGGGTTTGCTTTTCGAAACCACCTGGTATCCTCATATTGCTCACCATAATTCTCAGAAACTCGATGTGATTGGAGATCACATCGAGGTCGAACCACAATCCACTTGTCAACCTCGCGGGGTGTTACAACATATGTGCGTAAACTCGGGTTTCACGTAGAAATAGGCCAAGAACACACACAACCCCATCACACAGCATGCGAACTAGACATCACGCAACCCCACCCCAGTTCATTCATTATTGAATTTCCCATGAAGTCGTGGATGGGGGAACTGTAGATGCACTTGATGAGGATTGAAGGGACTCAGTAGGTGCGACCATGGGGTAGTCCCAAATGTCTACTAGTACGAAGTTGCCCTTGGTTGTCGCTATCAAGTAGCCAGACTTCGCCAAAGCAGTAGCACAGAATTCCACCGCCTAGAGGTCAGGGCTTTTCTCTGTCAAATATTGTTGTAGTGGTGAAAAGTTCTTCAAGTCCCCCATGCTCCATGTGCAAAGCGGAGTCAGTATTACGGCAACGTTTGCATGGGACTCACAAAATTGTCCCTCCACCAATGCCACACAGGTTGCCATCGACGACCGCGGGCGGGTTTCACTGGTCGGAATACGAAAGACCTCGGGGATTTTACCACGCCTATTGCGTACTTGGAGTTGTTTACTGTAGCTGTTCGAATACAATGGTTCAGCTTTACCATCTATGGACCACACTGAGGCTACATCATTGTGGAGCTGGGGACTCTTGGTGACGGCACGTGAGGACTACAGTACCACCAAGATGAACGGTTCGTGTATGTAACAGGTTAGGCTCCACGCCATCTCGGGTATCAACAACCATACTGTAGCCATACGACTCTCCAAGCAGATATGTCGCATTTGTGCATAATACTCCTCAAAGATACTGCCAAAGTACCCCAGCGTTTGAGCTCGTGCGACCTTTACTGGTGCTTCGTGAACGTATACATCAAGCTGACATGAAGGCGAATGAACTGCTCCTCGTTTGTCAGTTGTATCGTCAACTAATCCAGTCAGTATTGAAATTGTTCACGAGGTTAGTATTGAAATAATTGTTCAAGGCAATCACACAGAAGGATGTCGCCTACTTTGAGTAACGTTACAGTACAAAACTGTCCACTGTGTATAGTAAGTACCTACTACGAGTTATATGGTGTTTGTTACTCATAGGGATACGTAGAAAGGGGGCTAACCTTAGGTATTGGGGTTACAACGAACAGGAAATAACCTGACACGCGCTAGCAACACACAAGTCATTCCCCCCGTCATGAGTAACATTTCGAAAGCAAACAGGACCTCCAACTACAGCACTGTCTTGTCATCGCAGAGGTTTAAACCTCAGAACAGACTGTGGTGAATACGGAAGTGTAGTTGCAGTATAGTCACAACCATAGTTGGAGATGGCAGAAGGAAACATTGGAACCAAGCACACTGCTCAAGTCTCGGATTAAATCTCGGACATTACAGTAACTCTTATGGTAAAAATAAAACAACCATTAATATCATACTGCAGCTGTCGATTACATGTTTACACCACAACACAATATGAACAGCCGAAACCTTCTAAACTCCGCACCACTTGAACTCGGGCACTTGGGCGCATTGGGTGGCAGACCACCCGGCAAAGCACGCGTTGGTGGGGGCGTAGTAGCAGTTGGCGCACGTTCC
>NW_009798712.1:0-3492 GCF_000520075.1 Aphanomyces astaci
TACAATGGATGCGGGTGCAGTTGAGACATTGGGGAACTTCACTAGGCTAGCGATTCTAAGCCAAACTTGCCCTTGAGACACATTCCCAGGCAAGCATTAGCTAGGGTTCGTCATGAGCCAGGTACTTAGGAGCTGGGTGCGGGCAAGGTGGTGGCAAGCCGTTAACCCACCTGTCACATCGCTACAGCTGGACTGTTGCCACAATGTGGGTAGCCACACAGCACAAAGAATGCAGCCACATGCACCGTTGCCACTGCCAACTGGACAGCCACACGCACCACCACTCACCATGACAAGGCCACGAAAAAACTAGAACTCTTCCCTGGACACGAAATGGTCATCCGCACGATGACACCGCAAAAAAAAACCGGTTATGATTTTGTCCTGGTTGAATTTTTTGTCTCAATAACAGGCTCTTAGACCGGGTTAAGACCAATGTGTTTTTGGTCGAGGTACGTCATGCTTTCATACTACTATAGTACGTACTCAGATACAATTCTATGGTTGTCGGTTCAGTAGCTATAACACGACATTTTGTAGTACGTACTAGTAAGATTGTCATCCAGCCCTCCGACTATCGCAACTGGTAGCCCGTTGATGAATCAGTTGAACCAATGTTTCGAAAGTACTAGTAGGTGTTCTGCAGCGTGCAGAGCAATTGGGTCGCGCGTTAGTTTGACCCATTGCAAACACACACACTCTGTCTGTGTGGCGTGTCAATGGTTCCGATACCTTAGTGGAGGTACTCACTAATGTCAGTGTGTATATTTGCTGCCTTGACGATGGCCCCGTGGCCGAAAGCCAAGAAGAAGCGGGAGACAAAACAGTAGGTTAACACGCAATCTAGTCATTTTCCACTCTTGAGGCCAACAACGCTACAGTTTACTAGTAACTAGTTACTTCGATTTGAGCTTATTATGTGCCAAGTATTACATAGTACAGTATTGTCGGTAAACATGTATATCTACCACCCGTATTTACTGCATCGGTTCATCTGACTCATTAACGGACTTCCAATTGTTTAATGTTACGTTAGTGTGCAGTTAGTGTGCAGGCCTGGATGACTATCCTGCTACCCATGGTCGGGCCATCGCTATAGTAGGAGCTAGTAGTGCCGTAGAATTACATCGTGACATACTACCGTTACAACACAAACGTTTGATGCAACTGACACTAACATCGACAACAGCGCAGACGATTTACGATGCATCGGGCTACATGCCAACACATAGAACGTTCTTGCTAACCCTTGTGAGCAAGGCTACGTACATTTCTGTGCATGTGTGATACTGCAAAAGGAATAAGAAAACGGTAAAAATCCGCATGGCTATCATGTCCGGAAATGAACCTAGAGGCATAAGACGGTGATGAAGTGGAATTAGCTTGTGAGATCCTTGACTACCTTCCCGTCCTAACGTTACTGTATATACTACGTAGTAGTTAATAGTTGGCCGCCATTCCAACTTGCCCCTGGATATTCAAGCTAAAGATGCCCGAATTTGTAGGGACAGTCGCACCGGTGGGGATGCTCTCACTATTGCGGTCTGACATTCAATTTCCAGAATGGGGAGCAAAGCTCAACCGCGCTTTAGTTGGACAAGGTCGTTATACTCTACCGGTAGGTATATGGACTCGCCATGGACGATGCGGTTGAGATGATGACTGTTCTAATGTGTTGATTGATGGAAGGAAGGAAAATCGGTCAATTATACCTGAAAACTTGTCTCACTAGTCAGCGAAGGTTGTGCTTTAGTTGGGTTGCCGATGCACTCGACGAGTTTAGTGAAGTGTGAGCGAGTTTGAAGGATCCATTTGCTGAAAGGAAAGTCATTGTTGGCCTTTCCGTCAACTTCACGTATACATGACACCAATGGTTGGATAAAATTATCCATTGATAACATGCTACTTCGAAGTACTACACTATTAACAGTATTGGCTAATTCGTCAAAACTGCATTTTACAGTCGAAACTGTAAATCTGGCCGATTTGCAGTCTCGCGTTTTCTGTTCTATGCTACCCCAAGTGCAAGCCTAAGCACACGGGTCTCGGCCCGGTGTGCTGGGGTCGCCCTCCTCCCTCGTGGGTGCATCACTGCCATCAAAGACCAAATCTTGTCCGTGGGGGAGCTTGTACTCAACATCGTCACAGGGTTTGCCGCCAGTTCGGCCAAGGTGCTCAAAGGCCAGGCGGACCCCGCCAAGCTCGCCCAGTTGTTGAAGGCGTGGAAGAGGATAAAATATTGCCACATAAGAATTGCTGAGGACCACATAGGAATTGCTGAGAGCCACATAGGAATTGCTGAGTGCCTCATAAGAATTGCTGAATCGCACATGCTGTTTGCTGAAGGAAACATGAGATTTGCTGAATTGAATATAGAGTATGTTACACAACGAGATCCACTTCGGCAGGCAATGCGTTATGAGAATTTCTGGACACATGTGACTACGATCAATGTGATTGGTTGTTTCTTCGAAGTAACAGTAAACTCGCATTTCAATGTGATTTGGCTAGTGTATACTTCCTCTGTTTCATATTAATTCCATCATATGGAGTCCCAGCGACCCCAAAAATTCATTTTCGTCCAAACTTAATACTCAATATCACAACAAAAAGAGAATCAAAAACTGGAGGTATCGTCTATTGGCCACGAAGCACCAAAAGTGGAAATGGGTGGTCATAATCGACATCGTCCTAGCTCCACCAGATCAATTCAAATAAATAATTTATTTATTAAAAGAAATCCTGGTCCTGTGACCACATTTGAATATCCCGGCATGCGCGCAACAAGAAACGATTTGACGGAGGAGGTGAAGCGCAAAGTCATCAAAGCCCTTCAAGAGCGAGTGTGCCTTGGCAAGCTGCCGCGCGGGACCATGCAGGCGATGGCAACCGAATTCGAACTCGATAGAGGCACTATACGCGAGCTGTGGCGACGCTTCCAGCAAGGCTGCCTGAAGTCGCGCAAGTACGGCCACACGGGGCCGACAACACGCTACACAGCAGAAGTAGTAATTGCAAAAATACAAGAAATTCCTCGCATTCAACGTTCCAACATGCGCGACATCTCCGAAGCGAGTGACATTTCAATCAGCACCATCAGCCGCGCCCTCAAGAAAGGAATCATCAAGCACCGCTCCTCACGGCTCAAGCCTCTCTTGACGGAAGAGAACATGCGCGAACGTTTGCAGTACTGTGGTGCTCACGTCATGTTGACACAAGAAGCGATTGATGCCCACCACGCCGAAGACATTGGCCCAGCCGGCGAAGCCAGCGATGCTCCCGCCATGGCCCGCAGCCAGCGCGAAATCGAGTTTTGTGGCATGTGGGATGTCGTACACCTCGATGAAAAGTGGTTTAACGCCGACAAGGACTGCCGCAAGGTTTACCTGGTAGAAGGAGAAGAGGTCGAGCATCGCGTGGCCAAGTCCAAGCGCTTCATCGCGAAAGTCATGTTTCTTTGTGCTGTCGCTCGTCCACGGGAAGGCTTTGACG
>NW_009798713.1:0-1838 GCF_000520075.1 Aphanomyces astaci
GGGGGGGGGGTTGGTTGTGTTTACAGTGTTTTCACGATCCGGTTATGTAACCGAACCGCGGGTCCTCTTCATCCGAATATCCCTTCTTTTCAGGTGGATTCGAACTGGGGACCTTTGGGTATCCGGATGAAGAGGACCCGCAGTTCGGTTACATAACCGGATCGTGAAAACACTGTAAACACAACCAACCCCCCCCCCCGAGTGAGCCCGATCAGCCGGATAACGCGAGAAGGCAATATTAAGTCCGGAATACTATCCGGTTAAAATTCTAATAAGCCTCCATTGACAATGCAGGAACAACTGGGGGGCCACGAGTACGTGCGGCAGCCCCATCGAAAGCGTATCATGCACCCCATAGCCAACGACGACATCGCTCTGGATGGTTTTCTTGACGACTACCACTTTGACGCATTGCTAGCGGGCGACAGCTTTCCCGCTCCCTCTTCCTCTTCATGTGACCGTGTTGTCACAAGGGCCACTGCAACCAGGCAAACCCGAAGTGTCCCTCCGAGTTCTCAGGAATCGGTCCATGCCGGACTAATGTCCGACGCTCGCAAGGCATCCCCAAACCCACCATCCAATAGTCAAATCGAGCGCTTGTTCAACTCGCTTGTCACCCGAAGACCGACGCCCACGCAGCCAAAGCCAGCCCCAAGTCATCCTTGCGACACGGCACATGTGATTTGGACGCCCCCCACCCCCTTACGGACCTCGCGAGGTGCTTCAACGATAGAAAATCTGACCAGCGTCAAGCGATCTCAAGTGGCACCGAATGCCACCGCCCCTACACCAGCCAGAACGCATCGCAATGCTGTATTGCAGGCCACGCCGCTGCGATTGGTAAAGACTGTTTCATCGAGAGCAAAATTCGAAGGAAGTACCTCGAATAGGATGCGTACCTCCAATCCACGACCCAAGGTGAAGTCCCACCGGTCCGAAGTGATTACGCCCCATTCGCCACGCCCCATACCCATTCGAAACCCAAAGGCCGAAAGACTACCCAGACTGGCCCTCGCTCGTCCCCCCAGCCGATCCACACTACACCACATTCCTCAGCCGCTAAGCCGGCGCGAAATGACCCTCCACGCAGTCGTATTTTGGGTCATATGACTCCGTACGCCACTTTGACCGGCCCACATTTGTCCCCCAGCGTCCACCGTCACCAAGCCGACCACAAACCCTCTCCCAAACACTGATCATGAGAGTCATCGAGAAGACCCCCCTCGCCCAGCTGAAGATGCAGCAGACGTGGAAATCATTGACCTTTGTGATAGCGACAACTCCGAAATGAGAAACTAAAAGTGAAGTTGAGTTCTTTGAGTACTTAATAGAGCTTAGGAGCAGTAGGTATCATCATGATCAGTGATGCAGGTATATTGTAATTAACCTATTTGAATTACAATATAACTCATCACTTGGTCGTACATTGATGTACTGATCAATGACAGGATGTCTGACTTGATGTACTCTCACAAATTATATAACTGATACAATCAGTTGTTATGATACTACCTGGTTCTTCACTGGTGTTCCTGACAATTTACCTAGTACGCGAAATTATAGCTGAGTCTCGCCTTGCTTTCGGCGATATTGCGTTGCCGTGTGCTCATGAAACTAGGCCAAGCATCTAAACGATGAAAGTAGGTACACCCCCAAAGTATCACGTCGATACCTGACCTGCAGGCCGAGTGCTGTCCAAGTTCTCCTCTGACTGTCACCCCACTGATGGCGTCGATATAAACGCAATTTTTAGGTAAATAGTTTGAGCACTGTAAAACTCAAACATTATCTTTGATAAGTTGATTTGATGCAACGTTGGGGCGAAAAAATGCCTGCAA
>NW_009798713.1:5098-6852 GCF_000520075.1 Aphanomyces astaci
CAGCCGCTAAGCCGGCGCGAAATGACCCTCCACGCAGTCGTATTTTGGGTCATATGACTCCGTACGCCACTTTGACCGGCCCACATTTGTCCCCCAGCGTCCACCGTCACCAAGCCGACCACAAACCCTCTCCCAAACACTGATCATGAGAGTCATCGAGAAGACCCCCCTCGCCCAGCTGAAGATGCAGCAGACGTGGAAATCATTGACCTTTGTGATAGCGACAACTCCGAAATGAGAAACTAAAAGTGAAGTTGAGTTCTTTGAGTACTTAATAGAGCTTAGGAGCAGTAGGTATCATCATGATCAGTGATGCAGGTATATTGTAATTAACCTATTTGAATTACAATATAACTCATCACTTGGTCGTACATTGATGTACTGATCAATGACAGGATGTCTGACTTGATGTACTCTCACAAATTATATAACTGATACAATCAGTTGTTATGATACTACCTGGTTCTTCACTGGTGTTCCTGACAATTTACCTAGTACGCGAAATTATAGCTGAGTCTCGCCTTGCTTTCGGCGATATTGCGTTGCCGTGTGCTCATGAAACTAGGCCAAGCATCTAAACGATGAAAGTAGGTACACCCCCAAAGTATCACGTCGATACCTGACCTGCAGGCCGAGTGCTGTCCAAGTTCTCCTCTGACTGTCACCCCACTGATGGCGTCGATATAAACGCAATTTTTAGGTAAATAGTTTGAGCACTGTAAAACTCAAACATTATCTTTGATAAGTTGATTTGATGCAACGTTGGGGCGAAAAAATGCCTGCAAATTTTACTGTATAAAAAGATTCGATAAAACCTGATTGATAAACCGAATATCAGGTATAATGCGTAAACATATCCGCATCTCAACATATCGAGAGCAATGGGTGTGCCTCGTTGATATGGGGTACATTGGTATTGCCAACACTATGCGTGGGATCCATCCCAAGCGCCTCCCAGTGTAGGCTGCGTTGGATGCTAGTGACATTGAGCGCTATCGCTTGATCTCATCCGATCGGGTGATCGTCGAGAATTATTTTGGGCGGGTGTGTGCGTTGTGGAAGGCCACGTACGCGTCGGTCACGTGGTCGGCGAAGAACTATTGTGCTATTCAACGCACGACGTTTGCCCTGATGAACTTTCACCTGTCGTTGATGCCCCTACGTCTTGAAGACGAAACCTTTTATGGAATGGTCTTGGCGCGTTACGAAAGGATGGCAAATGAAAAGAAGCGTAAGCGTGCTGAGACGCAGCGCCGCTATCATTTGAATCGACAAGAGAGAGCTGCATTGGACTTGGGTCGAGCTACCCGCAGTCGTTTGTACTAACAGTAATACAACTTGATTTGATACGATAGTTTGTGAATTTTCAGTCATTCAAGTTTTCATCAGTAACTCAGTCACTTCAGAATTTACACTATTTTAACTCAAAGAGGTATCACTGATCATTTGCAAGGTTGTTTCGTTTTAGTGCATCGACTGTTACAAATAAATGTAACTTTCGAAGTGAGTGGATCATATTGTTTTTATCTCTGTTAAATTGTGTAATAGGTAGCTACTGGGTGACTGCCAAATATCTCGCAAGTGCCTCTCGCAAACAAATTTGCGAGTCCGGATAACGTGTATTTTTTTAACCGACGTCGATGGGTGGCAATCGAGGCACTCCACGACTTGGCTCGACCTGCCTTCGTTACCCGGTGAGATTGCGAGAAAATTTGTGCACGATGCCAAAGCCTTTGAAAATGTATTTCGATCAT
>NW_009798713.1:10545-12070 GCF_000520075.1 Aphanomyces astaci
TGAAAATGTATTTCGATCATATCAAATTTTACAGTGTCGATGCGAGAGGTTCGCTCGCAAATGCAATGTTTGCGAAGACGATTTTTTCGTCTTCACAAAATGCGAGCGTGGTTCTATTTCAAAAATATCTCAGATTCAACCGGAAGAAAATTTGTTTTGCGAGATATTTGGCAGTCATCCACTGGTTTAAAGATCTAATATAGTAATAGTATAACATGTGTAAGTTCAATAACTTCTATAATATATAAAACTTCAAGAAGTAGAATTGAAGTTCAATAACTTAACTTCAATAACTTCTCTGTAACGAATAGTATAAGTTGAAGTATTTAAGTAACTTCAATAACTTCTACAGTAACGAATAGTGTAAGTAGAAGTATATAAATAACTTACATACGCTCTGTAATCTCTAAAAATATCGTAACTTCTATTATTTCTACAATTACGAAGTACTACAAAACATTTCACAGTTAACATTTCAACATGAATACATTCCACTGATAAAGCGTTTATGACAACATTTTTGTCAGTCTGCTAAGCCGTCGAAATTCTCTCGGGTCTGTGCCTTTCGAAGGGGGAATAGGAGCAACAACTGGAGTCGATGGAATGCTGGATGTAGGTGTGGTTGCAACAGTGGCAATAAGTGGTGGAACAGGGATGTACGAGGGCAACGATACAGCTATCCACCATACACTTGAGGCGACCACACGAAGTCATTTTGAAAAGTGACTCGTGGTAAAATCCGTTGGTTTCCAACGGTCTTATCTGTGCAAGCATTTACGTATCCGGATGTTTATCCGGCGTTATTCAAATTCCCCGAGAACAGGTAGTTTTGGACCTGCAGCAGGGGGTCACCCCATGCTGCCGGGGAATTCCTCGCGCCTGCTCGAACAGGGGCGGTGTGTAATCTTCGGTTATTACTACGCTCAACGCTTCATACCTCGTGCTTCCACCGACAACCTTCGAAGTTCGGGCCTCGTCTTCGTTCGCAGCCCTCGTTGTCCTGATTCCACAGGGGAGGGACGGATAAGTCCTTGTGGAAATAATCCGGGGAAACCGGGGATCGAACCCACGACCTTTGAGTTAAGAAACCGATGCTCTACCACCTGAACTACCTCCCCCGCGGCAGTACGGCGTTGGCTCCGACTTCAAGATCCAACCGACGCACTTCGCATCAACGTGCTTGCGCAACTGGCAAAACTCAAGCGTCAGCGCCCGTACAACACGCTCTGGCTCAAGTATCCCAACTGCTTGATCCTCGAATTTTCAGCTCGCACTCCTTAGCGCTTCAAGCACCCTATTTATTCAAGACCCAAAACCACTGTGCTCCAATTCCAAGTAGGACGTACCTGCTCTGGCAATCGGATTCGGGATGAGCCCTCGGGCAATATTAGTATTGATAGCGATAGTAGTTATTAATATACCTCCCCTTTGACAGTGAGCTATAGAGGATCTACATGCCAACTTCACTGTCACACGCTTATATAGCAGTTCACTGCCATTCAACAATTCAACCATTCAACAATTC
>NW_009798713.1:13487-15224 GCF_000520075.1 Aphanomyces astaci
ACCACCCGCAGGACGCTTCATGGGGGTGATCGCTCGAAGCCGACGATGGAGGCCTTGGTATCCCTTGTCGGCAAGCAAAGCCCAAGAGTCCGGGTATTCGCCACTCAATGGTCCGGCATCAACCGCTTCGCCATCATTTCCCGCCTTCTGCAGGTGCTCCAGGTGGAAGTCGGAGTTGAAATCACAGATGGTAATGTCGGACACACTTCCAGGTACTGCTGATGTCACGTTGAGGGCCAATCCATTCGGCAAAACGCTCACTTCCACCTTCACGCCATACTGTCCATGCTTCTTGCTGAAGAAGACTTTCTTCTCGCCAAAGCTGACGGCAGGGGCGTTCGTCTGTTGAAACGTCACGTCGACTGCATAGCGCGCCATTGGGAAGTGCTTGAAACGACGACCTGTCTTGGTCAGGTAGTCCATTGAGTACTAGTTGGCGACGGACTCAATGTACTTTGTCTTGAGGTGGGGAAGCAGGATCGTCAAGAACCCGGTGACACGTGTCGAGAACGTCGGTGGCTTCTCCTTGAAGACGGCAGCCATTGAGCGACGCGAGCGAAAATTTGAAATGACGTGTGTGTGATGGACGATTTCGTGCGTTTGGCGCCAATACACGTAAGGATTTTGGCGGCAATATTTCATGCATTTTGTGTGCATTTTTATTCGTTTTGAGAGATATTCATTTTTGAAAGACGAATTCTGTGTACATCTTTATTGCGACACGTGTTTTGATTTGTAGATGCTGTGATTTAGGAAATGACTGAGTGATTCTCTAATTCATTCAGTAAATCGTCAATGACAGATTATACGTTTCATTTCACGATCACTGATTATGTGGTGAGTTATTCACTAGTTCATATGTTTTTTACCAAAGGCGTTGTGACTGACTAATGACTAAATTATTTTGAATTGTGACGCGGCATTTTGTAAATTGGCACATATTTGGTTAAATACCCAGTCACTGGTTTTGAGGTCTACTGCACATAATGGAGACTAACGGCCTTACCGATCATGAGACCATGAGCCGACCTCTAAAAAGGCTCATATGTCTTTCTGCAGAGCCATGCAGAACAACGGCGTATCCGGCGCGGGCGATGCGCAGGGCCTCCAGCACCCCGCCGGACCGCAGATGCTGCACCACTCGCGCCTTGTTGACTGTGCGGGGGGTACTCACGTCATTCGGTTTGATACAGCGAATGTATATAGCCCCACGACTTGGAGCAGGTCATCAATTTGCCTTTGAACTGGCTCGACACACTAGCCGACCGAAGACTGCTTGCTTGTCTAGTGGGGGGGGATTTTCGGGTTCGCCCCCCTTGTTTGAGTTGAGATCGAGATGGCGGCAAGAGTCATATCTTTATTTCGTGTAAACGGACATTGCTGTGATGATCACAGAATTGCTGACTCCTTTCGTCGCTTTCCCAAATCGCTCATTTGACAAACTGCTGATTCTGCGCTACTTGTTGGGTTAAACCGGGTATTTGCCTCACCACCTGTCGGGTGGGATGCGAAATTTAATTCCTGAGCCATACATTTACCTACATATTTATAGAAATTTACTATCCGTTCGCTACCCGTTCTATATCCGAAAGAAAACGTTTCATCACCGCATTCCGCACTTGCGCACATGTGCGAGTGCAGCATGTATACTACTAGTACATACAGTATAAGACAGACACGACACAAAACCGACAAAATTCGGCCCCGTGATTGGATGACCGACAAATGATTGAATTC
>NW_009798714.1:0-2915 GCF_000520075.1 Aphanomyces astaci
CATCCTCACTTAATACGCTCATGAGACAGGGTACGATATTGGCCGCCCTTGATGGACGGCCTTTGCCTATACGTGGCGGTCTCATCGAGCCAGTATAGCTGTGGATGGGACACATGTTGAGGCCGGCGTATTCAAAAATTACAAAAAGATTGAAACATGCAGAAACAGGTGGTTTTGACATGTCACTGACGTTAGCAAACACCGAAAAACCTTCAATAAATCTGAATACCGTTCAGCCAAGACTGAAAACCGTTCAATCTAATATACTCTAGTTAGATGAGGCATATGTTTGTACTCTGACACCTCAACTCATACTAACTAGGGGATTTAGCATTATACTTCGAAGTATGTGCACGCGGGGGTAGGACGAAGTCCCATGTTACAGGGTTACGGGAAGAAAATTTGCTTGAACGGTTTTCAGTCTTGGCTGAACAGTATCCAGATGTATTGAACGTTTTCCCACTCCGGAGTATACATTGTGACATGCCAAAACCTTCATGATTCAAACATTTTGTAACGCCTGCGTCAACAATGTCCCAACTGCAATGCTAAAATTACATTGTACTTCTCGCTTGTATGAGACTGCCATGTACAAGAAGGCCAACGAGGTCCACCAGTACATTGAAGGGACGGCCAATACCTTACACTGTCGCATGAATCTACGCAGTGAGGATGCCGCGTTCAAAGTCAGTCTGTCATTTCCAGCGTCGCATCAACATGGGACCGTCATTGGCTTGGCGGCGTGTTGGAGACTAAGACGGAGGAGGCTTCGGACACTTCCGACACAGCCTCACTTGAAGGTATCGAAGATGTCGTTATTAATTGAACGTCTCGCTAGTGCATACCGTACTCTGGGAAACAAAAGACCCCGAACCTGGCGCCGACCCTCATCGCAAACTCGGGGCGTCGTTCGTCCCATCGCCTGTCACGGCCACCACTTGGGGACCATGCGGATACACGTTCGACTGAATCAACCCAGACACCAGCGTGTACTTGTCCTTGGGACTCGACCGAGCCAACACGCGAAGCATGGGCCAGATCTTGTCAAACTCGTCCTGCTTGATGTTGCCGTTCGCGTCCAACACGCGAGCGCGGAACACGGACCCCTCCATCACCAGCGACCCGTCGTTGGGACTGATGATTCCGCACTTGAGCGCAATGGACTTGGCCGTCGCGATGTTGTCGCCAGTCACCATGCGCACGACAATACCCGCTTCGTTACACTGGCGAATGGATTCCGGCACTTCTTCACGCACCGGGTCTTCGATCCCGACGATGGAAATGCACGTCAGGTCCGTCTCAATCTCCTCGTCCGACCAGTTCTTGACCACTTCTGGGGTCACATCCACGTCACGGTACGCCAGACACAACGTGCGGTAGGCTTGCGACGCATACTTTTCGATGATGTCATTGTTGACAGCGTTGCGCTCCGTAGCGCCAAACGCGGACGTGGTCCCGTCCAAGTTGAGCTGCGGTTTCGAAGAAATGGGTCAAAGTTGAATCGCAAACATTTGGCGTTGATCTCTATGCGTTTCCTTGGACAGCAGAGTTTTATCATCGCGCTGTGGCTGAAGGAGGTTAACGTTACAGAGCATTCAGTGGTGATGGTGCTCTATGCAGTTGTGGCCGGCAGAATTACAAATTTAATTGAAATTTGTTGTAATTGCGTGTCACAATTGAAGATATTAGTTTTATTGGGCAAATCCCTGAAGACACACAGCTTACAAAACCACATGGCCTTTACATATGCATATTTTTGTAATGCTCAAGTGTACAGCTTACAAACTGGGTGTAGCTCCCTCAGATTCGATATTAATACTGTACTAACACGAAACCACAACATTTTTTCACGCCACTTCCTCTCCGTGATACGAACCCCAACTTATACTTCTAGTAACGAAGAACTAGTAAATGAAGTTCAGCAGAATCCTGATCAAATTGCTTCGCGTACCCCTACAGCTGTACCTAGGTACTAGTTAGTACTCCGGAGTATTCACCTCAGCCCCATTGGCAGAGAAACTGCCACACGGTAAACTGCAATACTGTATGCGACACTCATAGGCAAATAGTTCGGCCATGCACAGCATAGAGCGGTCTCCCCAAGATACAAGCCACCTCACATCAATGGATCAGGGAAAGGCATTCTTCAATTTCCAGTGTCCTCTCAACATGACATTGACTTTGAACGACTTGGTGCGTCTGGTTGAGACCCAGAAGGAGCGAGCTGCCGACACTCTCGCCCAACTTGGAGGCATCGAAGGTGTCGCGCAAGCGTTGAACGTCTCGCTGGAGCATGGTCTGGACAACAACAACGCTGCGGATCTGGCTTCTCGCGAACTCCACTACGGCAAAAACTACGTTGAGCCCGAGAAGCCAAAGACGATCTTCGAGCTCATGTGGCATGCCTTCCAAGACTTGACCATCATCATCCTGACCGTGGCCGGTTTCATTTCGCTGGTTCTGGGCTTCATTCCGTTTGCTGAGGACGAACCGACGAAGGAGGGCGGCCGTCGATTGGCTGGGGGGGGGGACCCGAGCGTGGCGTGGATCGAAGGCGCGTCGATCATCGTCGCCGTGCTGATCGTGGTGTTCGTGACGGCCATCAACGACTACCAAAAGGAAAAGCAGTTCCGCGCGCTGAACGCCATCAAGGAAGACGAGAAGATCAAAGTCATTCGCAACGGTGTGCCTGCTGAAGTGAGCAAGTTCAATTTGGTCGTGGGGGATATTGTCCGTGTGGACCTCGGCGACATCATCCCTGCGGACGGATTGGTGTTTGACGAAAGCGACCTCAGTTTGGACGAAAGTGCGATGACGGGCGAGTCCGACTTGCTCAAGAAGAACCGTCGATTGGCCCCCTTCTTGCTGTCGGGCACCAAAGTCATGGAAGGCGTGGGCAAGATGCTCGTCATTTG
>NW_009798714.1:5076-8254 GCF_000520075.1 Aphanomyces astaci
ACTTGGACGGGACCACGTCCGCGTTTGGCGCTACGGAGCGCAACGCTGTCAACAATGACATCATCGAAAAGTATGCGTCGCAAGCCTACCGCACGTTGTGTCTGGCGTACCGTGACGTGGATGTGACCCCAGAAGTGGTCAAGAACTGGTCGGACGAGGAGATTGAGACGGACCTGACATGCATTTGCATCGTCGGGATCGAAGACCCGGTGCGCGAAGAAGTGCCGGAATCCATTCGCCAGTGTAACGAAGCGGGCATTGTCGTGCGCATGGTGACTGGCGACAACATCGTGACGGCCAAGTCCATTGCGCTCAAGTGCGGAATTATCAGTCCCAACGACGGGTCGCTGGTGATGGAGGGGTCCGTGTTCCGCGCTCGCGTGTTGGACGCGAACGGCAACATCAAGCAGGACGAGTTTGACAAGATCTGGCCCATGCTTCGCGTGTTGGCTCGGTCGAGTCCCAAGGACAAGTACACGCTGGTGTCTGGGTTGATTCAGTCGAACGTGTATCCGCATGGTCCCCAAGTGGTGGCCGTGACGGGCGATGGGACGAACGACGCCCCGGCTTTGAAGAAGGCGGACGTCGGGTTTGCGATGGGAATCTGCGGCACGGCGGTGGCCAAGGACGCGTCGGACATCATTCTCATGGACGACAACTTCCGGTCGATCGTGAGTGCGGTCAAGTGGGGCCGCAACGTGTACGACTCGATCGCCAAGTTCCTCCAGTTTCAGCTGACGGTGAACATTGTGGCCATTTCCACGGCGGTGATTGGCGCGGTGGTGCTGGAAGAGTCGTCGCTCACGGCCATTCAGTTGCTGTGGGTCAACTTGATCATGGACACGTTTGCGTCGTTGGCGCTAGCCACGGATGCCCCCACGGAAGCCATGCTCAAGCGCAAGCCGTACCCGCGCACCAAGCCCCTCATTTCGGAGCGCATGTTGAAGCACATGGTTGGTCAGTCCATCTTCCAGTTGGCGGTGATTCTCACCATGACGTTTGCCGGGGACAAGATCTTCGGCATTGATTCGGGCCGCAAGTACGACCGCAAGCCGGTTGGCGCGACCGGACCGTCCGTGCACTACACGATGATCTTCAACACGTTCGTGTTCCTGCAGCTGTTCAACGAAATCAACGCCCGTCGCATCCACGACGAGCTGAACGTATTCCAGGGCATCCTGACCAACCACATCTACCTTGGCATTTCGGTGTTGCAATTGATATTGCAAGTGTTGATCGTCCAGTTTGGGTCGCTCGTGTTTGGTTGCGTGGCATTGGATCTGACCCAATGGTTTATCTGCATTGCCCTTGGCTCGCTTTCGTTACCGGTGGGCCTGTTCCTTCGTTGCATCACCCTTCCTGCCAGCTTTACGATGTGCCAGGAAACGTCGGTTGTTGAGAAGGTTCCCAGTGCCCGCACCAAGACATTGTGGCGCCGAGGTTTGAAGCGCCTGCAGGTCCAGATGCGTGTGGTGAAGGCGTTCCAGAAGTCAGCGACACAACAAAAGGTGTTGGAATTAGCGTAATTTCGATGTAACGATACCGTTAATCGAGTGAATTTATTTGAACATTGGGTGAAGAGTCGGGTCATTTCTCGAACGATGGTGTTTTATTGTGTCGGCCCAGAGCTTTTTATATTTGTGATCTGAAATTTGCCTTCCATTTGTTATCGTCGTCGTACGTTAACGCTAGCTATTTTTCGGTCGGCTCTTTTGAGTCGACAATTGTACTGTACTTATTTTGGGCTATCTGTCCCAAAATAAGTACTATTAATAGTACGCTACTATTGTACCGTCTAAAATTCTAAGCTATTCCAAAAGCAGGGTAAATTGTACTCCTATAATAGTATTGTGCTTTTCACTCGTTTTGGCTATTCACACCATAAACCTGGGTGTTTATTACATCGACCCCAGTGTTTTAGATCATCCGCACCGTGATTTAGGATCACGTTTCGTTACAGAATGTAATTATAGTTGATTTATGCAACTCCCTCGCTTTTGCACATTTGAAAAGTGCAAATCGAAGTTATATCTGCTATTCTCGGGACCAAATTGCACAATTCAGTGTTCACCATAAACAACTTTTGATAGTACAAATGTCACACAGCGAGGACAAGCACCAGAGTTCTACCATATAGCGATGTACGTATGGTGCCACATGGTAGAAAACCACGCCATCTTCTTGTTCCATCGCATAGTACATGCATCTACTACACGATGGAAGAACAGCCAAGGTGTTTTGGTCACTTCAACACCACATGTGATTATTATTGCTCAGAGTTATAATAGAGCTCGTTCGAAAACCTGTTGAGTTAGAATTTGACTTTCAAAACATGTCGCATAAAACGAAACTCTAGGCCAAGAAAATAGCTCTATCGAAACCAACCATTCGAGTTTGACTCAATGTCGCATATAAGTACTGTAGGTGTCGCGAGGACTTATACGTGAAAACATGACCCACGAGCAAAGCAATGCAGCACTCTTGGACACCTTGTACGAGGAGCCAGGTGCTTACGCAGGAACTTTCTAGAAATCGTTTGCATGCGAGGACGACATCCTCCTCCTATAGAGAATCAACAGCGTAAAGCCATGGGAAGCACCGTCCGGCCAAGTCATGAACACCTGGGCCGATCTTGCAAAGGATCTTCGCGACAACCGCCGTTTTCGCCTTACAAAAGATGGCCCTGCATGCAAGAGTCGATTCGAGAAGCTCATCAAGGCCCATCCATAGTGGCGACTCCTTGGCTGCGATGCGGCGCAGCGGCACTGACGAGGAATTTGGTGAACGTGACCAATTACTCGAAGACATCTCGTCGCAAATGGAAGACCACAGAGTCTTGAAAGATGCAGGCTGTGCGGTAGAAGCGAAAAAGAAAAATGGAATCGAGAAGTCGGGGGTGGTTATGCGGCAGCTCGCGATGGAGGCCCTTGACGATGACGATGTGGGAAGTGCACCTCGAAGATCAGTCAGGTAGCAGCGTCTGCTAGCTGTGTAGGAGGTTTTTGTGCCTTCTAGAGGCTTTTCCTCAGAGTAGAAGTCAGCGCAGACATTTGGTCACGGAACATCATTGGATGTCGTGATCAATCATAGTTAGTTTTGATTGGCTGGTTCTTTCCAGTCAGAAGTAATTCACTTCCAGTTATTCCTTCTGCCTGCCAAGTGCCTGTTCCTGCCTACT
>NW_009798715.1:0-3525 GCF_000520075.1 Aphanomyces astaci
GTCAAATATGCAACCCCAAGGGTGCGACGGTATCTAACGGAAATTATCGCAAATCGGCCATTTTTGCCGTTTTGTGCACACCAAACGGCAAAATACAGGAGCCAATCATTGACTACTAATTGAAGTATTTGAACCAATCAATTGCAAGCAAGGATATCTCGTTAGTTAAGAGGCTCTCAGAAGCACGGTTGGTTCGAGCAAATGCAGCGCAATTGAGATTGGAGTTGCCTCCTTTGACTACCCTACTGACTGGGTTGTGCGACACTGCTCTTGAGCATTTTTTGTACCTTTCGAGGTCAACAAGTGGGCAAATTGACCCTCCATGCAGCTTGAAATTCGCAGTTTCGTCCTCATCAAGATGAACTCTAATCAGTATCACCATTCTACGTCGGGATTTCTTGGGCGTAGGGCCCAATTCGTTGTATATGTCGTTGAGGGCAGGAGCCCCCCTGCAAGTCGTGGCCGGTGCTTATGGACCTGAGACTGCAAGTTGAACAATGAAGTATTTGTAACTTGTGATTGGCTATAAATAAAATGTAACTTTATGTAACGAATCAGAGGGCATTGTACTTGGACACTCTTGACAAGGATGAAGCACGGTGGAGGGCACGGTGGTGTTCATGCCTAGCTACTGTACTAGTCCTTCCCAAGCATTGAACAGTATTGATGTACCAGTTAATGTGCTAGTTATTGATGCTAGTGTCACATACTGCAGTACTGAGGCGAAGGCAAGTGTCGTTATTCAGACTTGAACCATGCATGCGCTGACTGCGAGTTAACAATTATAATGCCACGCATCGCATTGATTTTCGACACAATGTACATGTGCGCAATGTGAGTTTGAGTGAATACAGTAACGTTACAGTACTAATACGTAGTAATTCTGGGGCTGAACGACAGGTAGGTACAAGTTTGGAAATTGAGCAGTGTAGAACGGAGATGCTAGGCATCACTGATGCTGTCACTCAGCTTTGATCGCTGCAATTGCAGCGATGTGCACCCCTTTGATGCACCCCCTTTGATGCATGAACAAACGCTAGGGTTATACAGTCCTTCTGTAGAACTCTCCACAATAATTACCCCCCCAGCCCGATAGGCAATGCGCATTCTGTATTCTACTCAAATACTCCGGAGTGTGCAATGTACACACTCAATCGCATACTTCTAGAGAATTCGTTTTAACCATGTATGTAGCGTGGGGGGATGCTGTGGAGTGGAATTATTGTGGAGGGTACCGAAGGGCCGTGCAGGGTGTAAACTATGCATGGGTTGCACATTGCAGCAATTATAACGATCAACACTACGAGGAAGCCATAATGACATGAGGGGTCACTGTAGACTTCTACATGCGGATACCCCACGACTCACAGTTAAGTCCAAACTTTTACTGGTAGCGCCTACTGCGTATCCTGTCGTTGAGCCCATTCACTCAAGGTACAGCGCACAGACGTAAACACATAATCAAATATTGTATGACGCATTGTGAACTCAAATTCATGCAAGGTTCAGGTTTCTATTCCCCACTAACGTTACTGTACAGTACAACCACAATGGCCTAAGAGCATCCCCACCGGTGCGACTGTAAACACTATTTTACAGTTCTATCCGGGTTATTTACAGTTTTGACAGCCCCACCGGGCGACTGTAAAATAGAGGAAACTGTAAAATTTTACCGCGAGACGGCAAATCGGCCAGATTTACAGTCGAGACTGTAAAATACAGTTTTGACGAATTAGCCAATAACATGCTATCAATGGATGACTTTGTCCAATCATGTGCGTTATATAGTCAACAATCAGTCCGTGGCTCCAACTTCAAAACCGACGAAGACTGCCAGCTTGTCCGGTCATGGATCAACATATCTCAAGATGCGTCCAAGGATAGTAATCATCACGCATCACCACACCGTCCATGATTCGTTCAAACAGCGGTCTGGCCATTCGAAAACGACGGCGAAACTTGGCTTCGCCGTAGATTGGATTGGGACCAAAGTAGTAGGTAAATCCGAGCCTGCGCAGTCTCGCTATCTCGTGGTAGGTTTGGCTGACGGTTGGCAATAGAGCCTTTAGGGCGCGCAGAATACTGATGAAAGCCAAGAATCTCCCAAGCTTGATCCATGTCATCATCGTCGTCCACCCACACCATCATGCCTTCACAAACGTGCGTGCCAGGCGTTCACTTCCGGATAAAACATTATTCGGATGTTTTACAGTTTTACCGCTGGGGTTGACGAAAATAAAAATACAGGAACTGTAAAACGGCATTTTACAGTCTGATTATACAGTCGCACCGGTGGGGATGCCCTAAGGTAGCTCACGGTCATGGCGGATTACTAAAGTGCTGTGTGTGACGCTGCCATCACAAATGAGCACAACGACCGGTACATAGCAACTGCTGCCATCATAGCTAAGATTGATCTCGACAAGGTATACCCAATGTAATGGAACTACAGCAGTCAGGCATGGAGAGGCAGCGAGCCCACCATCGTGCTTCAGCCTTGTCGAGTGTCCAAGTACAATGCCCTCTGATTGGTTACATACATTTTATTTATAGCCAATCATAAGTTACAAAGACTTCATTGTTCATTCTACGAAATTCGTAGGCCAGAACTTGACTTTTGTATGCAATCGTAGGCGCACACCCCTTCGATTTCGCCATTTCGAAATCCTCCACCTCGTTTTTTTTCCAAGTTATATACGAATTTGTAGCAAACATAAAATTTCGCAGTTCATTTGTGAATTGACGAAATCGTAGGGAGCTGGTCCTACGATTTTCATATCCAATGATATCTCAAGAAAATCACAAATTGCCAATCCTCTATCGCACACGTCACATGCCAAAAGGGAGTGTGAGGCGTCCTAATGGTAATGCCATTGATAGCACTAGGTATGTCACGTTAGCAGTGCGCAAGTTGTGCTGCGTTGCATTAGTACGTAGTAGGAAGGAGCGATCGTTATGGAAGAGTTATAGTGATACTAGTATGTTGATAGTCGAGCTGGACGCGTTTGCGAATATCAAGACTTTATGCAAATTCTTACTAACGTTAGTATGTGGGCCATAAGCACACAAGAGAAGTAAGTATATCTATGTTATGAAGCAAGTATTGAACTATTTACGGGTCAAGTTGTTGACAGTGGCCTATCTACATTTCTCCAATTCAAGTGCTCACAAGTGCGTAAATTCTACTTCAGGAGTGTCGTTAATATCACGTGGTTGGATGTTTACCTTTGAGGACCTTGACGTACTACCGGTAGTATGTAGTATGTATGGCATTACATTACTCCATGCAGAGGCACTGTTCTCGGCCGTGCCTCGGTTCAACTACCCGTGCAAGGGTGTGTGCAGTTGACAGTGAGTTCAGTCGGGTTCTATTTTTAGACTCGCCGAGGGAGCAACTAATTAGTCCCTCGGTGGATCCTATTTAGGCCCAGGCTAGGACTTACCGAACCTCCCTCGGTACACTGTAAGTGTATTGACTGTGATGCCTGGATTACAGCGAAGTGATTCGCTGGTTGATGGGCACAT
>NW_009798716.1:0-3539 GCF_000520075.1 Aphanomyces astaci
GGACGAGCTCGACATGTTTGCATCGTACGAGAGCATGGAGTTGAATGCGTTTCAGCTGTACTTTTTGGTACGTCGTTCGTTGACGTGGCTGTCGAGGGCTCAGATGCGGCTTAGGAGCGGATGAAGTTTGCCGACAAACGAACCCAAGACATGGATACGTCGACATATTTGGATTTCTCCAAGTAAACAGAAAACCAACACACACAAACACGTTTGAACCCCGTGGTAGGAAGCGCAGCACCAACTTTATGGGCCACACCAAGGCGTTCCTGGACTGGCTGGGCCTGCCCTCCATGACCAAGGCATGCGTCGAGTTTCTCAATTTTGTCGTGTACAACAAGTACGTAAATGATGGGATATAATCTAAAGGGTGTTATCGTCGCTTTGGCACTAGAATCGGACGGCTGATTGAGGAAGCGATCAAGCTCAAGCAGCAAGGCCAGTTGGATGTGCTGGGGGGGGCGTTGCTGGCGGCCGACATCAAGTACGTCATCAAACCACGAGTACCTTGACTGTGTGGTCGTAATGACGATCCAACAGGGCCGTGTCATTGAAGGGCGCCGACCCCACGCCTCCCCAAGTCCACCCGACCACCACCAAACGAAAACATGATGAGCCATCGCCACCGAACCCCCCACGTGGCCCCCCTGCTCGACTGAAACGATTGCGATAGTCAACATCCCCGTATTTCCACCAAAAAGACACTGACGTCGTCGTCCGAGGCTGGACATGGCACCTCCTTGGCGTGCAACTTCCACCGTGCCAAGTAGGGTTGGATGGTGTAGTGCGCACTAACTACGTATAAGAGATGTACATACACCGTGGGACTCGTACCTTCGAAGCTGGTAGGTCGTGTACACGACACAGTGCGGATTGCGACGGATCACGTACGCCATGGTCGCAAGGATGTCTTCAAAATCTACGTCGACCATTGCAACATATATGGATGGCATGTTGAGGAGTTGGGAGGTGCTACTAGTTAATACCATGGGCGTTGTAAAAGCAATCGGCAGCCAAGATCACGTCGATGGAGCCACCCGCAAAGTCCTGTCCCCACACGAGTGGCGTCTACATTGCACATTGGAAGCAACAACTCGTTTGGATGTTGTCATGTACCAGCGTCACTTTGGACGGCGGGATGTGGTTCAATAAAACGGCGTCCCTGGCATTGCATAAGTCCGCCTCGTCTTTGTCTGTCAGTGTCACGTGTGCAGCTGAGAGTTTTGCCGCCAGTAGACCTGGCAGCGCTGTGCCAGCTCCGAGCTCGAGCACCCGCTTGGCATGCACCAAGTGCCGGTTGCGGTCGAGGAAGGCCGCGAGCTTGATGGCCGAGGGCCACACGTACCATCCGATGCCGAGCCCCGCGCCACTGTCGTCCACCCGACCCAGTTCCTTGGTTGGCGTGTTAGTATTACTACTACGATGCTAGTCGATCCTACTACCTCTTGCACAACCACACTTGTGGACCCAACCACGAACGCTTTCACCGTCGTTTTGGTCATGTCGTTAGAATTCCAATGACACAAAAATATTTTTATTGTATTAATAATTGGCACAAAACAATACTATCAATACTGTGGTACTATTAATCCGTACTAACTGTAAGTTAGTACAGTAGTACTCCGAAATAAATTCCTACTACTAGTAGTATTTCTACTATTAATAGTAGTATAATAATAGCCCTCGAGAAGAATTTTTGAACTGTAATATATGCTCGGAGTACAGTACTACTTCGAAGTATATATTTATTGTACTACTCGAATCGGGAAATGTAAACGTTTGGATTAAGTTTTGGGATTAACTCGGTACAAACGCTACGATGGTTTTGGGAGGCTCTTGGTGACAAGCCCAACCACGACGACAACGTGGCCTCCCGTCGGTTGGGGATCTGGGTGATGAGGCCATCACCCAGCACCTGTCCTAAGTGGACAGGAATTAAAGACACCAGGGCAGCATGGATTTTGGGGTTTTTCGGGTTTCGGCAAAAATAAGGATGGCAAGGCGCTCAAGTCCGCAGGCACAAAAATAAGGATGGCAAGGCGTTCAAGTCCGCAGGCACAAGCATGATTCAAAAAAGGCATGAGGATAACACGAGGCAACAGCAACAGCCCCAACTTCTCACACCATGGCCAGCAGTAGGGGAAAAAGCGAGCATCAAACCTTCTGGAGGAGACATATAATGGAACGAAATGGGCACACAGGCGGAGAACGCAACACATCCACAACACGTGACGAGGGTTCACACCAAGGAGGACGAGTTGGGCCAGCAGGTCACAGGTCTAGAAGAAGCACGCCCACACACGACTGATTGCGAACAAGTCATACCACGATGAAGTCAGAGATAGGCTGAAGGGCGAGCACCATGGCGGAAGCGTACAGTAGACACGGCGGCAACGCTACAAGGACCACAACCACACACAAACGGCCGGGGAGGCAAACACACTCCGTCCAACGAAGTCAAATGGATGGCTGCGAAAGACTACAAAGTACACCACCATTCGCCAAAACGTTTGTACTGACCATCACAAGCCAATCGGGCCACGAGGAATTCCACCACAATGGGCAAGCGCAGTTATGGCTACGGAAGTTCACACACGGAACATGATCGAAAAGAGGACGCTGCTATACCACCAAACCAAGCACTTCGACCATCAAATGGCACATCGAATGCAAAGCCGAGCAAGGGGACATGGCGGCGTGGATGCCAACTACAGGAAAACACACGAACGAAGCACATATCGACGCTCGACATACTGATTGAAGGTTTGGCAGCGCACCGACAAGAAGGGAGGGCTAGGAGAAAAACATCCCAAGCAAGGAGATTGCTGTACATACTAAAGGTTTGCGATCCATTGCAACGCTCACGACGGTGGTCAAAGTACAAATGTACTAGGGTAACAACATCCCGTGCCAAAATAGTGTGCAAGTGTACATACTAGGAATCGAAGGCTGCCAAAACGCAAGAGCGTAAAAGAGGACTAGGAGAAAGGCCAACGACCAATGGTGTATATGTACATACTAGTATTCATGGCTTGGATATCGCTTGGGCCAATCGGATCGAAAATATTGGCTACAAGCACATCCACCCACACAACAAGAAACGGACAGAATCGACGTACAGCACGCAACGTCCAAAGGTACTTCCAAATGCAAACGGAAATCCCAGCAAAACCAGTCGCTCAAAACTCCACTGGTCGACGAAGGTGCTTCAGAAGATAGGCAGCGCGCCGAATGGGGACATAAAGAACACACACGTTCGGGTGAGTTCAACGGCAGACGTACGCTGCGCAATGGACCGGCGGCATCCTAAGTGCGTGGAAGAAGGGTGGGCGTTGCACGGCAAATCGAAGAATGAGACCTGGGAGTGTGCTGTCCGGTTTTTGCACTGAATAGAGTAGAGTAGAGAGCTGGATCTCTGGCCAATCCAACCGCATCATTTGGATCGGTGAAATATTTCCAGCCAATCCCATTATAAACCGGATAAGAGTGAAACCCGGTTCCGGATAGTATAGTTGCATTACATAGTATATAGGATAAAG
>NW_009798717.1:0-3526 GCF_000520075.1 Aphanomyces astaci
CAGGTGCCAGTGTGTTCTTTATCCTCGACTTTTTCAAGGGTTATGGCAGTTTGCGCTGGACGAAGCGTCGCAAGAAATGTTTTCGTTCCTGACCGACACCGGCGTGTACACGCCGACGCACGTGCTCATGGGGGGTACCGACAGCGTGGCGTACTGCCAATCGTCGGTTCAAGAAATGTTCCAAGACGAGCTCTACCGCTCGTTATTGATCTGGATGGGCGATTTGTTGGGCTACGGCAAGTCCGAGGAGGGGTTGTTGGCCGCGCTCCAACACGTCCTGGCCATCTGTGAGTCGCACGGACTCAAGCTGAACCCGAAGAAGTGTCGTTTCTTTGAAACCGAAGCGCGCTGGTGTGGCCGAATTTTGTCGTCCGAAGGAGTCAAGCACGACCCGGAACGCATCAAGGCGTTGCAAGATCTGGAGATGCCGGTGACCGGGCAAGATCTGCAGCAATTCATATGCGCCCTGAATTAGATGCGCATGTCGATCCCAAAGTACAATGTCATTGTACAGCCGATTACCGATCTGCTAGAGTCGGTGTACAAGGCGGCTGGTGGACGCACTCGACAGAAGGTGGCCAAAGTTGTGTTGGCCGACGTGGGATGGAACGCTGAGCATGTAGCGTGCCTCACAAGTTGCAAGGATGCCCTGGGCCATGTGGTGACCCTCGCCCATCCAAAGCCGGAGCGGCTTATTTGTGTGTTCGCCGACGCCAGCGATTTGCATTGGGGCGGCGTAGTGACTCAAATTCCTCACGATCAGGTGGATCGTGAATTGGACGCGCAAGACCATGAGCCGCTGATGTTTCTGAGCGGCGCAACGATGGGCTATCGTCGAGAAGGAGGCATTCTCGATCGTGGAGTGTCTGAAGCGTGCAGACTACCTGTTTCACAAGCCCGATGGATTTGCGTTGTTCACTGACCACGCAAACCTCAAGTTCATTTTCAACCCGGCCAGTTTGTACAATCCCGAAGTACACTACAGCGAAACTCGATCGCTGGGCGCTACTACTCATGGGGTACGATTACACCATTTATGACATCTCTAGTGATGTCAACGTTTGGGTGGATTTGTTGTCCCGATGGGAACCAAATTCCAATCTTATATGCCCATCGTGCACGTGCCATTGCAGATTTCACCGTTGCGAAATGGCGAATTCACTTGGCCAACCATGGCCGAGATCGTGGATGCTCAAGTCCAAGCCGTTGGAAAAGGAGAATTTCCTGTCGCCAAGCTGGTGGAACAACAGGTGGAAGTGGGCGACAACTGCATTTTTGAAATTCAAAATTTGGTGACGGGGGTGGTCCGTGAAGCCCACAGCAGTCGTCTCAAGTTTTATGCCGACGACGCCTTGGAGGTGACGGAAGAACTGCTGCGCCACATCGCGCACAACGCCGACGGACATGTGGTCGATCATTTCCTCGACTGCCGCTACAACGATCGAATGGCCGTTTTTGAAGTGTGTGTGCGCTGGCGCGGCCTACAAGCAATTGAAGACTCGTGGGAGCCGGCGGACAATTTGTTGCCAACTGACTTCAAGCGCTACGTGCGCTCAAACAAGGCCGATCCCCAAGTCAAGGCGATGGCAACTGCGTTGGGCTTGACGCAATCGTTGGGGGGGATTGTTGCGAATTTGACATTCGCAGAACCCCTGAACCCCTCCCAAGAAGGTATCCAAGTGTTCGATTAGGTTGGATATCCTGGGTGTGATCCTATTGGCTAGTTAGATTATTGGATGTCCAGCAGCTGTCTGATTAGGTTAGGGTTAAGCCCCAGTGACTTTTGCCTCTAGGGGGAATTCACTTTGTGATTTGCCTTTTGGATCGGACATCGCAAGGTCCGTCAAGTTAAGACGCAACAAACCCCCCACGGCCTCCTGTCCCCTCCACAACGATTGTGCTTGTAGATTATATACATGTGAAAGCACACAACCACCATTCTACGAGGTTAGAGCCACCATTCACGACATCATGACTAGCTTGCATGATGTCGTGAATGGTGATATACATGTGAAAGCACACAACCAAATGGTGATATACATGTGAAAGCACACAAACACCATTCTACGAGGTTAGAGCCACCATTCACGACATCATGCAAGCTAGTCATGATATCGTGAATGGTGGCTCTAACCTCGTAGAATGATGGTTGTATGCTTTCACATGTATATAATCTACAAGCACAATCGTTGTGGAGGGGACAGGAGGCCGTGGGGGGTTATATGTAGGGGTTGCAATCGATACAGCTGTAGCGATTTACATGCACTATGCGCCAGTCGCACATAGTGACTGAAACCTGTAATTTTAGGTGTGGATTCACCGCCACTCTGACCCAAATATCTAGCTAGCACATACTTGTACATGTACATGCATAACTACCAGTAGTCGTTGAGCCCGTCAACTGGTTATTCACACCAAATCGCGTTGCACACATGTAAAAACGCAAGGGAACCTCATAAACCACACTAGTACGTTGCATTGCCATCTCAATGCGACTGCTTGCATGGTTGATGACTCTGGTAGAACTCTTCGTTCGGCATCCAGGCCGTCTTCTCCGTGGTCAGCCTCGATCTGCTGCATCCGTTCCTCGCAGCCTACGCGAGTTACTTGTCCTCCTCGGGGTCCTCAACGCCCTCATCATCCCGCTCTGCCTCGTGGAAACCATGTACGCGCTGCGCTACACGAATGCCATCGTGGTCGGTTTACTCTGTAGTGGAGTTGCTGATCATTGATGCGAGCAACAACGACGGGCAAATCACCAGCAGTAACACCTCCACTCGTTTTTACTATGCTAGTTGTAAGTGAAGGTACCTCCAAAGCACAGCAAACAGACACGAAGAAGCAGCATGGCCTCTGCCCAAACTTATCTGCAATTATTGATTTCCAGGAATAATTGGTTTTGATTGGATACGTGCAATTATTTATAACCAATCACAGTCTTCCAATAACTTCACTATGAAATTTGCCGTCAAGCGCCGACTGAAAATGGACTTGGACGTGCTAGGTGTCCTACACGCCCAATGCCTTCCGTTGGAGTCGCAAACGTGGAATATCCTTTCTGCACCGTACCATGTAATTACAAGTTCAAGATATCATGTATAAACAGCTCCAAATAAGACCCAGGCAGGATCAATCGGAAGGACACACTACTATGCGAGCTCTAGTGTAGGCTGACTGTCACAAATGCGCTGCTGCGGGAGGCTAGTGGCGTGAATTACATACACTATGCACGTTTACTTCGGGTCACCAGGCTCCCGCTGCAACGTCTGATGGCGCTATCTCCTACACACGCGCTTGCTCCAGGACCCCAGCCATTCATACATGGCTCACATATCCTTTCTGCACTGTACGATATAACTGTAGCGATGTGACAGGTGGGTTAACGGCTTGCCACCACCTTGCCCGCACCCAGCTCCTAAGTACCTGGCTCATGACGAACCCTAGCTAATGCTTGCCTGGGAATGTGTCTCAAGGGCAAGTATGGCTTAGAATCGCTAGCCTAGTGAAGTTCCCCAATGTCTCAACC
>NW_009798718.1:0-3532 GCF_000520075.1 Aphanomyces astaci
TACTATTAACTGTTAATAGTAGTACCAATACTGTATTAGTAGTACCTTGTGCTGTACTGTAGTATATGCAGTGTCAAATATCGTTCTTTTCAGTACCAGGTACTGTTCACTACTACGAAGTACTGTACTGTAGTACAGTACAACGTAGTACGTATATAAATCATTAACTGTAAGCTTACTCTATGTATGCGGTATCAAATTTTGTCCTTCTAGTACTAGTACTAGACAAAGTACAGGCATCATGCTCTCATCGGATGTGCCAGTCCTTCCTTTGAATGCAAGGTTAACTGAAAATTACTCCATTCTGTACATCCGCGTGGAGTAACTTACGTACTTCACTTGATTAGCATATACTAGTACAATCTACTGTACGTGTACAATACTATGTACTCAGGACGAGTACAGTTGTACTGTACAGAATATCAGTCAAATTAGACTATTGTTGATTACATTCCCCACACTTGCATTTGAACTGTGATTACTAAACTATGGTCATAAATAGTACATTGAATTTCTTGAGATAGCTCAATTTGACGGTTACGTTGAACTTGATTAAAGTGTGTATTGATTATTTTGACGTTTACCTTACACTTCATTAATGTATTGCGCACAATCGAAAACATCGACAACGACAACAACATACATGATCCGAAATCTTCACCCCAACGCAGAGATACTGCGAACACCAAAATCTCTAACGTAACGCAGTCTAAGACAGCGTACAGTTAATAATACCGTACAACTACTGCGTAGTACTACTACTTAGTACTACTACTTAGTAGGTGTTAATAGTACAGCAAAGAAGTACTATGATGATTGATTTTCACTGTGTTTCCTCATAATTAATCAAGCTATATCTGATTTATAGGAGAATTATCCATACTAGTGTACAAAGGTATATACAAATTCAGTGGCCCATTCGGTGATAGCGTAAACAATCAATGATTTAATGCCGAACGTCTTGCCCAATAGGATGACAAAATTGATATGAAAATTTGAAGTATATTCAACGTATTCACAAGTAAATATCAGTTATTACAAGAAAATATCAGTTATTACAGGAGTCACAATCGATTAATCCGTCGCAATACATATACACTATACGGTAAGTCTCTCATTTATCCGAACATTATCCGTATAAAGCCTGGTCAAAAGTCCCAACTGGTCAAAAGTCCCAACTGGTGGAGATGCTCTGAGTGCACAGCTGCGGCTTGGCGGACGGCTTCTTGGGCTGCCGTACTTATGATGACGTCGATTTTCTCGCCGGGCGAATCCATCAGTTGATTCGACAACTGCATGAGTGTCATTCCAGCGCATTGTGTGGACATCGAAATGACCATGCATATCTTACTTAAGTATTTATACTGTATTAATCTTCGCAGAATTGCAGTTAAAAAGTCAGTGTCACCGAACGAATATCATTCACACTCAAATTTATTGAATTCCGTGCAGAATATGACACTGAAAAGGACTCAGATCCAGGGTCAAAATTCGTGTTCCGGTGAAGTTGCTCTAACTCATAATTCTCTTGTTACAAGACACGTACCATATAGTGTATATGTATTGCGACGGATTAATCTACTCCGAGTATTGCGACTCCTCATAATTTTCTTGGAACAACTGATATCTACTTGTGAATGTGTTGAAAATACTTCAAATTTGTACTTCGAAGTATGACGCAATGTATGTAACAAAATTTTGAAAACGAGTGTCGGCCGGTTGTGAATTATCATCTGTGGCAAAGCATATATCAGTACACTATACGGTACTAGTATAGTACTACAGTACAATGTACTATTTATCACCCCAATGTGGTGTACACATTCACTTTTGATATAGAGCACCACCAATACAACGAGTAACAGTGGGATATGCACAGCCATCGATTCAATTCTCCAAATGAAGCAGCAGAAGTAAAGGCAAGACTCTTGTGTAAAGAAAAACGGTGTATTATTGTTGGTTGGCTCACACGACAGCCTATCACAGCCTCGTACTCCTACATGCATGCATTTCGCAAATCCGACTTAGCAAGCAGGCTTGGGCAAGAACGGTTCGATGAAGTCCCGGGCTTCCGAGATACGGGCGTACACTCCGGGGTGGTCCGGGCGCGCGCAGCCAATGCCCCAGCTGGTCACACCGGCCAAGTACTCGACGCCGTTGCGCGTGATGGTCAACGGTCCACCCGAGTCGCCTTGGCACGTGTCTTTGAACCCCCCGCCGGCACAGATCATGGAAGACGTGACGTTGTAGTTGTACTTCTTGAGCGCGTCGTGGCACTTGGAGTTTTCCCAGATGGCTACGTCGGTTTCCAACAGCACGGGAGAACCCACCCCGCCGGACGAGGTATGGCCAAACCCGCGCACCCACGACACGACGCCCGGGGCGGAGAACTGGTCTTCGTCCCAGTTGAGCTTGACGGGGGGGAACTTGGACGCGGTTTCCAATTCGAACACGGCAATGTCGTAGTCGTAACGCGAGGCCTTGTTGTACTTGGGGTGCTGGGTGCGCTTGACGATCTTGATGCGCTCGCCGTCGATGGTGCCGTTGGCGTAGTGCGACCCGACAGACGCGAACGTGGCCCACGCAGTCGACGAGCAGTGGGCCGCCGTGACCAGGATCTTGGGGGCCACCAACGACGCGCCGCAGCTCGAAGGTCCGGTTTCGGTGCGGCGGAGACCAGTCACGTAAGTGTACTTGCCAATGGGCACCACGGTACCGTTGACGATTTCGGTTTGGGCGACCGCGGAGGCGGCGACAGCAGCGAGGGCGAGGAACTTGACCATGGCAAAGTGAATTTGAAAATGATGTCAATGTGGAAACGTCAAAACTGCTGCCTTCTCAAGCATAGTGAATGCCTGGACTTCGTAGTGACAAACCAGACGCTCAGTTTTTGCCATATGGAGTGCGTGCGGCCCCAACGCTATACTGAATCCCTATAATTGGATTTGTCACTGGATAATAATGGTGCTCCACGACATGCGAAATCTACAATTTATGACTGATTCACACACAGCAGCACACTGCTTCTATTCCTGCTGCAAACGAATGGGTACTACTAGTACACTGTAAACTGCTATCATTGGATAACGTTATGCAATGATTTGTAGGGACAACTTGACCTCGTCGCTCCTTTTCATAATTGATGGTTGCCTATTGTCGTAAGCGGACTGAAACTCCTTGTAGGTTTATGCTCAAGTCCAGCCTGTCTGCTTCTGATTGCAAGCATTTGAAGAAATGACGTTAAAGGAAGTGGACTCAATGCTTTCATTTCAATCACCACAATACTATTACTAGCACTACGTAGTAATTGTATGAGGTACTACTACTACGGTATATGTCAATCACCAAAATACTATTAATTGTATTAGGAACTACTACGGTATACTAGTAGTACTTGGTGGTCTACTACTATGCATTGTGTTGATTGAAGTATTAATACAATACACTACTGTAATAAGGGAATGAAATTGCTTGTCAGGTGCAAAACGTGGATGAAATCATTGAGATGTATTTTGGTGATTGATATACCGTT